>NC_048898.1:33588954-33683068 GCF_011077185.1 Oxyura jamaicensis | reverse complement strand
CTGCTTCGGGGTCTTCATGAGCTGCTTGATGCCTGAAAGGACCTCAGGTGGCTCTGGTTTCTGCTTCGGGGTCTTCATGAGCTGCTTGATGCCTGAAAGGACCTCAGGTGGCTCTGGTTTCTGCTTCGGGGTCTTCATGAGCTGCTTGATGCCTGAAAGGACCTCAGGTGGCTCTGGTTTCTGCTTCGGGGTCTTCATGAGCTGCTTGATGCCTGAAAGGACCTCAGCTGGCTCTGGTTTCTGCTTTGGGGTCTTCATCAGCTGCTTGATGCCTGAAAGGACCTCAGCTGGCTCTGGTTTCTGCTTTGGGGTCTTCATCAGCTGCTTGATGCCTGAAAGGACCTCAGGTGGCTCCAACATCTGCTTCGGGGTCTTCATCATCTGCTTGATTCCAGACAGGACCTCAGGTGGCTCTGGTTTCTGCTTTGGGGTCTTCATCAGCTGCTTGATGCCCGAAGTGACCTCAGGTGGCTCTGGTTTCTGCTTCGGGGTCTCCATGAGCTGCTTGATTCCTGACAGGACTTCAGCTGGCTCCAGCTTTTCTTCTGGGGTCTCCATGAGCTGCTTGATGCCTGACAGGACCTCAGCTGGCTCTGGTTTCTGTTTTGGGGTCTTCATGAGCTGCTTGATGCCCGACAGGACCTCAGCCGGTTCTGGCTTTTTCTGTGGGGTCCTTAATAGCTGCTCAATGCCTGACGCAACCTCAACCGACTCCAACTTCTGATCTGGAGTTTTCCTTTTACTTGCCAATTTCACCTGAGATTCTTGTTTCTCTGCAATTATCGACACACTATCCACATCAAGATCTTCTTCCAACTCAGCTTTTCCTCTTCCAGGATTTTTGGTGGATGTTATTTCAAATACAGACTGTGGAGATTCCTTCTCTCTCAGAGAATAGGAGATGGCTTGACAATCCAGTTGCTCTCCTGAAGAATCTGGGATATTTGATGATGACACCACCATCTCTCCTGAAATAAGCAGTAGGTTTATATAATTTGGCAAACAAACTAAGCAGAAAATCCAAACATTCTAATTGCTGTATAACTAAGTAAAAAACGGATTCAACCAGCCAAAGCTTTCTACAAGCTAAAATCCAAAAATGTGTTACAGCAATTGGTTTGATAATTAGCAAGAAGGCAATTAGCTCCTACAAGGCACAGCATACATTTAAAAAATAAGCATAAAAAAACCTTGGTGATTTTTTATTTCATCTGATAAAAATCATTAGTATTACTACTATGAACATTGGATAATTTATTCTTGATTTTTGTGGGTGATTCACTAGATGCTCACTTTTGCTAAATTCTTAGTAAAACAGGATTTAAAGAATTCTGAGTTATTCAGGAACACGACTGATATGCAAAGTCATATGCAAAGTCATACGCAAAAGATGGAAAAAAAGCTAAGTATCATCTTAATACAAATCTTCCTAATCTGACACTTTTTTCTTAAGTAGAATCTTTGCCTGCAGAATTACACAACATAACCACTCCCTGCCATAAGATTTTGTCAGAGTCTAGATGTATCCCCTGACAACCGATTAAAGAATTGCCATCCTTCAAAAACAAGACTTGCCTGAAACAATACTTCAGCATTTAGAAGTTGGATATCAAACTGAATGAATATAAATAATAACACCTACCAAAAAGTTAACTGGAACTATTGGAAAAATGCCTTCCAATACATGACAGAAAAAATTGGTGGTTGCAAAGATCTCTACACCAAGCCTGCCTAGCATTAGGCGACACACTGTCAATAAACGACAGACAAAGCTACCCCGAAGTATACTTAAATGTTGCTTTCCAACTAACAACCATACCAGATTCTTCAGAAGCATACAGTTCAGAAGTTTCCATTGTGGCGCACGTTGATGTAACATCACTGTCATTAACAGTGCTCGAAGGTGATCTTCTTCCAGTCCTATTTTCTGGATTTTCAAAGAGATCAAACAGTCCTATAAATTATATTTAGAAAAATGAGCACATATTTTGAAAAAAAAAAGTACACAGTTGGCAGAACCAGCAGCAGATTTTAAAAAAAAAAAAAAATCTCACAACTTACCTATGAAGCTGTCATCCATATTCAAGTTTTGTTTCGAGATGGGATTTTTCACCACTTTAGGGACCTGTCCAGCTGTTCTAACAGTGGTAGAGTAAGCTCTACCTACAACTATTGTAGGAGGAGACTCTGCATGACCTGTGCTAAAATGACCTTTGATTTTTCTTCCGGGAGTCTATAAAGGAAAAAAAATATTAAAAAATTAGGACACAAAGATCCCTTTTATTGAAAGCCTAACCAGAATCACTCAAGAGATTCCACAGATTTATTGGTCGTGTTTAGCTAATGCCGACTGTTGGGCATACAGAATGGTTAAACTGCAGCTACTGTAAAGGGCTGATTCATTGTGAAATGCAGCTCATGAATTCAAGATTTCAGTGACTGCGCTCAATGAGCATCTGAGAGAGGTTTTCTTAGCTTTCAGAAATGCTCAGGGATTATCCTGAAAGTGCTTCAGTCTTACTCCTTTCCACCTTCATAGTCTTTTAGGTTGGAGAAGACCTTCACAATCATCCGATGCCCAACCTCATCACCAGTAAAGCGGTTAAACCGAAATAGAAACTTTTCAAACAGCAGCACAGCTTGAACTGTAGACAACAGACACATACTTACTCCATCCACCCAACACATTCTGTTATTTAGATACGCTCTTAAGATGCTTTGAATTATTACAGTAAATTCAAGTAGATTAATGAAATAATTACCTATTTCACGTGCTCTGTAACAACACGAGTAACTACCCCCACACTTACATAGTCCTTAACGACAGCCTCCAAGACTTGCACCCAAAGAATAACTAGATATGGCTCTTGACCTAGATATGTTCTTACACACTGTGAGGAAGACACCGATACCCATTTAACATCTTGCCAAAGTCTCATAAGCTTCCAGCTTCTGCAGCAAGACACCAACAAGCTGTTTCGACGTTTAGCAAACCCCCAAACCTTAAAAAGGTAGTAAAAAGAATACCTTTGGTGACTGTGTTATCTTCTTCACTGGTCTTCCTTTCTGGGTACGTTTTTTAACAGCCTTTGTTTGTGGTCTTACAACACCAAGTTTTACCACTTCTGCCCAAGATTTCGCAACTACAAAACAAAACAGACAGCCTTAATTCTCAGCTGTGTAAGCACAAATTCACCGCTATTTATGATTCCAAAGGACACGCTGTAGTCAGACATCCGAACTAGAAGCCATATGGTTTGGTAACAGCAATATCAGACTATGCTCAAGAGCTACAGGAAAACACACTTTCAAGCTGAATGTTAACGAGTGTCCGAGCACCCGTTTCCACAACAAAAAGCGTCACACAGCATTCTGGAACTGAGTGATGACCTCAGTCTGTCCTCACCCCCTGATGGAGTTCAAGAAGTTTTTGGAAAATGCTCTCAGAAACGTGGTCTGATTTTCTGGGTGGTCATTTGAGGACCCAGGAGTTCACCTTGATGATCATTGTGGGCTCCTTCCAACTTGGGATATTCTGTGATTCTATGAAATATTTTCCTCATTACAAATTTGCCATAAGCCTTTCAGTCTTGCTCTGAACCTTTCCTTGACAGAATGTAAGGTTTAACAGCAAAAAATGTATTTTTAAGTGAAACATATCCAGGATTAACCAGGAAGGCCTCACCATATAATGGGACCATCACTGGGACACTGCATGCAGTATGTTATTCAGAACTTTAAAATGATACTACAAAATATGAAGATAGCAAGGAATAATAAAAGTTGCCAGATGAATGTTGATATTGATGGGAAACTTTAAATTTGACTTTGAAAGAGTCAAATTAATATTATCTGTTTTCATAAATTAAAGACGTCTTTAAGCTTCTTCACAAAGACTAAATTTTCAAGAACCAGAGTCCCTCTTAATTTTTCCAATGGTATCAAAACTATTTTGACCAACATTCAAATTCCAGTGTTCAACAATTAAAATATTTGTGACTCGATGGCTATCATCCATGATGTCTGCCATACACCCAACAGCTACAGGTGGCGCAGTCTACAAATGACAGCGTGTGAACTGTTTAGGGGAAAAGGCATAAAGAAACTAAGCTGAATATAGATAAAGTGCATGTTTTCACCAACAAAATTATATAATTGATACAATTTTAGTTCTACTCCAGATTGAGGGACTTGGAGGATCAATACTGCAATTAACCTAACAAACAGAACCTTAATTCTACCATTTTTCGATTTCTGAGTATTAAGATTTATGTTCTAAATACCATGGCTTTAGCAATTGGATTCATAAATGTGAGAATGTAAAAGTTGGCAGTTCTCTGATGGTTCAAAAAAAAAGATCCCCAAACCATCAGAATATACGCCAATCATTTTGTGGTCTCCGTATAACAAACAATAGTAGGACTACTTCCGTTTTGTAGCTGCTTTTTAAATTGTTAGAATTCATATTAAAATTAACTGCTGAAACAGACCTAGCAAATTGGCAGTAGAGGCACCGCTTCTTCTTTTTGAATTGATAACTGCTACAGCACCACTTCTCCTCTTCAGGGGAGTCTTCTTCGAGCTACGTTGTGAACTTTTTGTTAATTTGTTAGGTGTTGCCATTGAGGTTTTATCATCTTGGCTGACATGATCAGAGGTAGGTGTTTTCACTTGGCCACTATTTTTCTCCTCTGTATTCATATCTTTTGCAACACTGCTCTGCTCTTCTGCAATTGGCGATGGTGTTGTGACGTGTGAAACAGAGAAACGTCCTTTTGTGTAAGGTGCTGGAGAGCTCATAGTAAGCTGCGGTGTTGCTTTTCCAGAGTCAGGGGAAGAGGCAGCTGGGGGTGTCTGGGCTGGCATTTTTTTGGGTGACATTTCTTCTTTTTCCAATTGTACAGAAAGTTCCTGGTAGAAAAAAAAAGAAAAAAATTACTGTGCAAAGCTGAACTACAAACGTTCTTCTCTGTCTCTGAAAAGTAAATGCAATGGTATAAAATATCAACAGATCAGTTGAAAAAGCCTTAGATGTTACTCTCTAAGAAGGAAGCAAATTGGCAACAATCTTTAAATTCCAAAAGCCTCAAAAGGCATGCACAAATCCAATTGAACAAATTAACTTTGTTACTCTAGTTTATTCAAAATAGTCTTATTCACATGAAGTGCACTACAGGCTTTTACTGGTTTAAATCAGCAGCTGAGCGTTTCCAAACTTCTGGCCAAGCCACATGGCCATAGCTTGCATAGTCTGACAACAAACTACTCTTCTAGATTGCGTCTGTTTTCTGCTATTTAGGATTAACTGGTGCCAGTAGATTCTGCTGGTAAGCACAAGCACACGAATATACTCCTGAACATGCATGAGAACAAGCAAAAACGTGCGGTGAGAAAAAACAAACCTACTGGATAAAGACAGGTAGACAAACAATTAGCTGCACGCCCTCCTTTGGGGGAAAAGGTTTAAAAATGCTGATTAAAAAAAATACCATTTTAATTCCCATTTTCTAACAGATGTCTTTACTGTTCATTTTGAATTCATTTTTAGAAGTCTTTGAATTTACAAGCTCTGCTCATGTTACTTAGGTTAGCAACTTGATTAGCCTTAGCATTTATTCACCTGCACGGCAAAGTGCCTCAGTCCCTGAGCCTTTTTCAGCACTGCGCGGGGGGAGTCTCCAAACGGTAAGCTCAGTCTCGCAGGAATTGCACCTCTTTTAAGGGGCGAGTTGGGAGGCAAACTTTTGTCAAAGAGCTCTGGACTTAGATGACCACCAAAGGACACTCTTTTCCTCTTTCCTAAAGGCTGAGGTAACAGATCACCGCTCTTCCTCTTCTGAGATACTCTTTTTGTCTCGCCTAAAAAAAAAAAGGCAATAATTGAATATATCCCCACAAATCGAAGAAACCAGGAAGTCACCATTTTAGCCAGCATAGAAAACAGTGCTCACTCAGGCACTTTAAAGGTGGAAACATATTAGAAATTAACTCATTTTCATTCAATTAGGTAAACTTTCATAAAAATTATTGGTTATTTTTAGGGTCATATATATAAAAACATGATGTTACAGAACCAATGGGTCAGCAATTAATTATATATTCAGATGGAAAAATTCTCATGAAAACTAAGATTTTCTCCAATTCAGTACCAGCCAGGCACGAAATTAAATCTAGTTACCTGATTCTTCTTCAGCCAACAGGTCAGAAACATGCATTTCTGAAACAGCCTCATTGCCTTCCAGTACATTAGCACTTCCAGAAGACCTTTTTGACGATAATCTCTGAGGTCTTGGAACACTGGCATCTTCCAAATCTGATTGCTGATCACACCCATTGGTGGCCAGATCTTGTTGAGTTCCGCTGTCCTGGCTGTCTACAGTCTTATTGTGGTGTTCTTGAACTGCATTTGTCTCCAGTGCTTTCTCAGTTTGCAGTTCAGAGCTCCTTGGCCTACCCCTTTTTCTTCCAGAGCCAGATTTCTGACTTGCAGGAGAAGCCAGTTTTGATGTTACCTCTCCTGAAATTGGTGTCTCTGAAAGGATGCTTTTGTTTACAAATTCTTTACTTTGTCTGACATTTCTTCTGGGACTCTTGGAATCAGAAACAGGAGACTCAGAATCTCTCTTTTTTGTGTTCACATTTGCCTGATCACAGATTTCTTTCAGCACTTCTACTTTTGCCGATTTTCTTGGTGTATGTTGTTTACTATTCCGTCTCTGTTTTAAGCATTTATTTTCTCCCAAAGGCAGTTGTTGGAGGCTATCATTTCTGCACACTGAATCTTCCCTTTGAATTTCAGCTGAAATTTCTGAAAGAGAGTTGTGTTCCAACAACGCACCTCCTCGAGTTGTGGGAGTACCAATATTTACAGAATCCATCCCTGTAGCTTCTTTGGTAGGTGACATGAAACAAGATCGAGGACTCTTCCTTCTGGGGGTTGGTGTAGACACATGTTTATCTACTTCAGAAACATTTGTCATCTTTGTTTTTTGTGCTATTTTCTCTGCTCTTATTGCAGAGCTGTAGATTTTCACCTCACCCAAGCGTTCTATGGAGCATGGCTCCAGCAAACACGCTGCGTTTCTGTCGTTCTCCTTACTGGGTTTGGGTGTTTTGGCAGTCACCTCAGTGCCTTTAGATTTACCTGGCGTACTTACTTCCTTATGATCTTGCAAGTTACTTCTCCTACCTTTTCTCATCTCCTTTGAAAGAGAAGTTCGAGGACTTCGGGTAAAACACTTCTTGGTAGCACTTCCTACCGTTGAGATCTGATTAAATTCTGAACCAATTACGTCTTGTTTCATTTTACATTCTTCATTATTTTCACTTATGCCAATTTCTTTCTCTTTAGTCAGGCTTACAGGATCACAACTTGATGCAATTTGAGCACTTGGTTCTTGCAGAGCACCCTTACCAGCTTCTTTTCCAGGTACATTTCCTTCTTGCAGAGGTTTTTTCACTTTAATCTCATATTTCAGTGTTTCATAGAGTTTACTAAAGGGAGACATTTCATTTTCCTTTTTAATAGATTGTTTTATCTTATATGAAGATGTAGGTGTTTGTAGCTTAACTGGTAAGGCTTTGCACATATTTTTCTCCGTACTTTGTTTATTTTCGTCAGCATTTTGTTCTTCGCACTCAGAATGATCTACAGCATAAGCAAAGCAAAAACAAAGTTATGTAGAAAATGCAGAAACATAAGTTCCTTAAATACAGATGAGAATTCCCTCCTTTCCTCTACCAAGGCTAGCAACAAGGCTCCAGGATATAGGACCGCAAACAAAGCTCTGTTTACAATAACAATTCTCTCATAACAAAAACAATAGTATTGAAATGCTTAACTAATTTTAAGTTGCAATGTGGACCTTATCCCACATTCAGATAAGGAAATTTGTATTTCACGCTGCTGTTTTTCTTCAGTGGCTTATACACATATCTTTCATGGCTGCCACAAACCAGATTTGTGAACACAGAATTTAACAATCATTTAGATCGGCTTACCACAAGTCAATCAGTTTTCTGTCTTTCATTTACACAGGTGCTGTATTGTTCTAACTGTACCAGTGCTTCTCTAGGGTAAAGCAAGACAATAAAGCAGAGCTAGCACTTCCCAGATGAGACAGAGCAAGTGACTGCACGCACGCTGGAAGCCTGAAGTAACATGCTTCACATTTTCCATGCACAGAGCGGTCAGCCAATAGGGTTCGTCCAAGAAGTTGCCTTTCTAAGCCACAAGAAGCTGAGACCTTGCGAACATCTACACATCCACAGCCTCAACACTGCCGTATACCAGCATGAACATCTGCTGAAACAAATGCTGACATGTTGACTTCTCTTAGATGCAACAGGAAATACACGTAAAGATGGAGAGACTAACATACAAGGAAAAAGCACACTGATCCACTTTTGGAGGAGATTGAGGGGGGGAGTAGGAAGGAGAAGTGGGAAAGAACAAGAAATTAATCTTTCTTTGAAAGTTTGTACTCAACTGCAGACAAGTACATCTGTATTTTTTTGTTTTGATCAGAAAAGTTGCTCCCTTGAGGTTTAGAACAATGAAGCAATGAAGGATGTATTGTAGGACGGTGTCAGGGAACCTATTATCCAAACCCCACGAATACAGATGTGCTTACAACCCACAGACCGAACACTTTAAAAAAGACTCTCTCTCTCAGTTCACAAAATGGGATCTTTAAATGTGATCTTTTTGGATTTCAGCCAAGCTTTCAATACTGTTTCTCACAATATCCTGGATAAAGCATCCAGCAAGACAAGTACACAATCCAACGGGTGCACAACTGGCTGACGGATCGAGCTGGGAGGTTTATAGGAAATGGGGTTAACTCAGGCTGGTGGCCAGTTACTAGTGAGGTTCCACAGGGCTCTGTTTTAGAGCTAGTTCTCTTCAATGTTTTCAGAAATGACATTGATGTGGGACTTAAAGGTATACTAAGTTTGTGTATGACACTAGATTAGGAGCTGTGGACACCTTCAAGGTCAGAGAGCACTTGCAGAAAGATCTTGCCCAATTAAATGGCTGGGCCATCTCCAACCACGTGAATTTTAACAGGAGCAAGTGCCGGATTCTGCACCTGTGACAGGGCAGGCCTGGCTGTACGTACAGACTGGGGGACTAGAGGCTGGAGAGCAGCCCCACAGAAAGGGGTCTGGGGGTTCTGGTCAACAGCAAGCTGAACGCAAGCCAGCAGCACGCCCTGGCAGCCTAAAAGGCCAGCCGTGTCCCGGGGTGCCTCGGGCTCGGCACCGCCAGCCGGCCGAGGGAAGGGATGTCCCGCTCTGCTCAGCCTGCTGCGGCCTCACCTTGAGCTCTGCGTGCAGCTTTGGGAACCACAGCATAAAGACATAAAACTGTTAGTGTCCAAAGGAGGGCTACAAAGATGGTGAAGGGCCTGGAGGGGAAGACATATGAGGAGCAGCTGAGGTCCCTTGGTTTGTGCAGCCCAGAGGAGGCTGAGGGGAGGCCTCGTGGTGGCCTGCAGCTCCCTAATGATCTGATTTAAAACCACCCCGTCAGTTTAAAGCCATTTACCCATTGTCCTATCACTGCACCCCCTGACAAAGAGTCCCTCCCCAGCTTTTCCGTAGGCCCCTTTTGGCACTGGAAGGCTGCTATAAGGTCTCCTCAGAGCCTTCTCTTCTCCAGGCTGAACAACCCCAACTCCCTCAGCCTGGCTTCAGCCTTACTCATATTGCAAACTATGATTTTAATCAGCAAAATTAACTCTAGGTAACTCCAAAGCAATACCTGTTTTCAACACCAATTAGAAAAAAATACCTTAGATAAAAAATACTTGCTCAAGATGATCTAATGTTTGCTCTAAAGCAATATGTTCATTTTTTTTTTTTAAACCACAAAAGCGTATTTGTGATGTTCTAGTTTGTTGCTGCTGAAAAATACAATGTAATAAGCATTAAGTTTCACCTATCAGTTTCAACTGACATTTGTATTGCATTTGCAAAACTGGTGTACCAAACTCCTTTGTTAGGTATAACCTTTGATTTAAATGATTTGTGCAGATTCAGTTTCCAATATAAACATGTTTTTGCCAATTCCAGTCCAAGTGTTACTGCCCATTTGTCAGGATGCAACTACATGTTTTCCCCTGGCTTTGGTAAATCACAGCATTTATGTACAATGCAGTAGTATCCTGACCTAGGAAAGCGTACTGTGCTCAGTTTGAAAAAAATCTTAAAATATATTTATTTTGCTCTTTTCAACCTTGTTTTTCCTCCAGATGCTAAGATTTAAAATAAAATTAAGGAAGGAGATGAATGCAACCCCCTTCTAATACAGGTACCAACCTGCAGATCTTTTAGGTCCTGAAGTTTGCTTACGTAATAACTCCACTTCTGCCACCTGCTGAACATGAAGAACCTGTAAATTTGTACAACATTATAGCAGAGCAACAAATATTTAGCTTTCTACTGAACGTTGAAAAAACACTAAGTTTATAAATATGCAAGTATTGCTTACTGAACAGGTTTAAAAGCACTCAAATTAAATCGAGTATTTCACCAGTTAAGAACACTAACCGATAGTCTACGTAGCAAGAACTCAAGTATTGTTGTATCGTTATTAGCTCTAAAAGCAGCTGCAGCGTATGAACATGTACAAGCACATTCTAAGCTCACTTTTGTACCAGACCTAGTAGAAGAATTTTATTTAAATACGAGAAACATAACATACAAAAATCTTCAATAGCCACAGTACTCACTAAGTAATATATCCCCTTGAAGGGATAAAACATTGTTGGGAATGAAAGAAGAAACAAATGCAAATAAATTAGTAAAAGATAGACTTAGTTTGGTATTTATAAATGCCAGCAATACATTAGTTTAGTAGCACATAAAACAACATACATTTGGAGAAAAAAAGCATACTCAGGCTCTAGGGCAAAAATGCCCATTTAAAAGTAGAAGTATACCCAACGTTAATACTTTGTTTCCTGCACCCTATCCTCTCCTCAAAAAAGAATTAGTTCTTAATAGACCTATTTACTAATCTATTAAGATTATAGGTAACCTATTAACAGGAACTGGTAACTCTAAAAATAATATACTGAGTTTAAAAAAAAAATATCTAAAGGAGTTCATTTGCATTTTCAAACAGAAAGCTAGCCTACATTGAAAAAATATTCCTAATTTAAAAACAAAAAAAAAAAGAGACAAAACCCACACTGAAACAGGGACACAGAATACCCTATCAATACTGATACCAATGTACTTGGCCATAAATAAGCTTATCACCACGAAATTACCTGCCGTGATTCATCTTTTGGAGATCTGGAACGCCTCCTTCTTGGAGTTGATTGGAGAGGATATTCAAACCTGGATGAAATATTTTAAAAGTAAAAATAAGCATTTTTTGGTTAAATAGCTGATAACTAAATTCCCACTATTAGGATAAATGATCTAGAAAGAGTTGTCCCACTCCCAGCAATACAAACACATTGCTTTAAAATACTTTAACTACATCAAAATGTCCTCTTCTCCTAGAAAGTGTTTGTCCTGGAAACAAAATCCAAGTGATCTCTCCAGACAATTCTATCTTAGTTGTTTTAGCTTAATATAATATATAAAAGTAATAATAATAAAAAAAAAACTTTAAGCCATCCTGCCTTCTGGAGAAGCTCTTTAAGACGTTGTGAAGAGATACAAAATAATTTAATTTATCTTTCTGAAAACGGTAAAACGATGTTTTAGGTTTTCCCATTCATCTACTGCTATCTTCTGCATCTTCCTCCAGCAGGTAGAGCCTGTGTCCACAGAGTGCTCCACACTGTTTGGCTGCAGAACACGTTCTAGGATCAAGGCATCGTCTCTGTCAGAGACTGTTTGTCTCTGTCACTGGCACTTACCTGAAAGAACGATCAATAATAGTTAACACATCCCCGTGCTTCAGAGGTACGGGTTGCTGAAAACAGCTTCCATTCAGCTGCGTGGGATTTACTGTGCTTAAATTTGTCAATATTGCCTAGAAATAAAACAAAAATTTCAGTGGCCTGACGACGTGCAACAATGCAATACAAATGGCATTCAAATATTAACATCTCACCTCCTCGTTTTCATTTACTTCGATTTTACAATGTTCTTTCGAGACCTGAGGCAACTGGATGCGGATGTCACATTCTGTTCTCCTACGGGTGAAAGTATAATTTGAGTTTCAAGACATGCAGAAGAGAAAAGCCAGAAAAATCTCACTGCTGTAGAATTAGGTGCTTTGGCTTCCCAAATTTCAGCTAATAATCCATACGACTGGACACAGGCAAGAACACAGAAAAACAAAGGGATAAGAAAATGCATTCAGTGAAAGACTTAACGTGATGTCTATTGCACTAAGAGTTTGGAACGCTAGGAAGAGGCCAGAAAGTTATTGCTACCACAGGGGAAACCTTTTCTCCACCAAAAAAAAAGTGATTGTGATCAGCAGTTTAAGTTCCACCACTTTTCTCTGGACACATACATTTAATATACACCAACAGACCTAAGCAAGAGGCTTGTCTCTAAGTGCTCTAGGTAAGAAACGGGGAATATCGTGCTTGGTGCTAATTTCAGTGATGAAAAGTGGTGGAAAAACAGCACTGCAGTAAAAAGGATAGAAAGAAACGAATCGGAGAGAGAAACGTGGAGTCTAAAGCTTAGAATCTAAGTCACGTTATCAGCAAAATACACTCCTTCCCAAATCTGTCCTAGTGCTAACAACATAGAGAGCAAAAAAATAGGGTCTCGGTATGGCACGGCTGGCTAAGAAGCGGCCTTTTCATCTGCCAGGAAAGCCAACGGTTATAGGACTGGCTCAAGTGTGAAGCTGCAGATTACCATTAGTGACCAAAATTGTTAGAAGGCAGGCTTGCCCTGTCTAACCCACCAGGGAGTGTTGAACTCATTCACCTTAATTGGATAAAAGAGTTGAGATCCTGAAGACAATTAAGTCTGAAAAAAAACGCAGGACATTAGGAACAGGAAGAAATGAACCACCTAAGGCTGTGACAGAAAATAGCAGGAGCTTATGCTCCTATAACGCCAGAGAATCTATACTGGAAAAAAGGTAAAACAACCAAATTCTGAAAAATCAGTTCATGACAAGCCTAAAAAGACATAAAAATGAATTCTCATCTGCCTGGGCAGCTCTGCTGAAGCCAAAGAAGAGTATTATTGACACTGCAGTGCTTCCCATAGACAGGCACTACGGAATCTGATTCAGGACTGGATAATTAGTTAAGATATATCAATCAGGAAAGTGCTCAGCAAACACAGTTGAAAAGAAGTAAAACCATTTTATTTATCAGTTCTTGATACTAGCTCGTGCATTCCAGTACTGAGGTCTTGGAGAACCAAAAAAAAAATTAATTGCAAGAAGCACTGGCATGACCACAGGTGAATGCAAGCCGCATTCCCTTCTGTTGGTTCTCTAGGCCCTGCCCCCAGATACGAGCACCACCACTTGCTGCTTGCACACACGCCACACGTAGATTACTTTCAGTCTCACAGCTTCATCAGATCTCTGCTAAATTTCTCTTGGTCAGAAACTTCAGGAAAAAAAGAACTTTTAGCAAGGAAAGGACAAAAAGTGATGACAAACAGTAAGTTCAGCTCAAGTAATGTTAGCCCAATATCACGTTCCCTGCCTTGAACATTGTTCACAAATACAAACATTTCTTTCTTGCAAGTAAGTATTAAGAAGATTCTGTCTGCAGGAACTATCATTAATATTATTTCAGTGCATCCGAGTACTCAACGCGTTCTCACCTTCCGAATAAACAAGAGCTTGCAGTGAGTGGAAAGTGAATTCCATCGGTCCCATTCCGTTTAATTACGATTATTTTCCCGAAGAGCGGCATCTTCAAACGTAAGAAGCCTTACCTACGTGAGAACGTCAAAATTATTCACCCAAGCAATGATTTACTCTCATAAACGTGTAAAGCAACGTAACCTGTTTTTAATGCCGTTCAAGACATTTTTTAAAGCACAGCAGAAGAGCCTTGTGCACATGGCACGTGAATGGAGTGCCACTTACATGTGCTTCCCTGCACGGAAACCCGGGAACTATCCACCACGAGCATTCGCTGAAATCCTGCGCGGAAGCTGAGGGCAATACACGTTTGGAGAAAACGCCCTTAAGTGGTGGTGAGAGCAGTCATCACGTGCTCACGGGAACTTAGTAATATTGCTTTTGGGTATGTGATAGCTACTTGTTACCCTGCTTGTTGTAGCTGCTCTAATAGCTACTTGTTATACTTGTTATTTGCAAAGACTCAGGACCACACATCCTCTATTTCATTCTATAAGCAACTTAAAACTATTTTCAGGCGGACAGTCGCTCCTCCTCACCTAAACCTGGTACGTTACCTTCCTCTCATCTACTGGGACGTTCTCAGACCTGGCTTTCAAGTAAAGCTGACTCTGAAGTAAGCCGAGACTACGGGACTGCAGCTGTAACTATCTACCCGCTGCTCTCCGTCACCGCCGCTCCTTAAACCCGCAGCAGGGTTTCGCAGAAATCCTGGGTCTCAAAGGCGACTGCGTCTCCTCGGCTCTCAGAAGCTGGTAACGCAGTACGGGGGACAAACCTGCCTCGTCGCCTTCCCCAGGGAAAGGGCAGAACTGTTCAGCAGTACTAAAGGATCAGGGTCCCGAGCACCGCATTAAACCTAAGTCTGACCACACCGCAACGTTTCTTGCCCCTCGGCCCATCAGCGAGTAAAGGAGAAAACAGGTGATGCCTGGAAGGAGCCCTGCAGGAAGGCAGCGGGGAGAGGGCAGGGTGCGATGGCAGGAGAGGCGCCGGGGGTGACAGGCACGCACACAGCACGGGCAGCTGGCAGCGGGCTCGCACAGCTTGCTGCGCCTGACAGCAGAGGCAGCGCTCCTCCACCCGCAAACCCTTGCGTGCCACGAAGCGGGACCGATCCTCGAAACAGCCCGTGCGTGGCCGAACGGCACCGGGTTTGAAAGTAGCTCCTACAACAACACTCACGGCCTGCGTGTAGGACTGAAACCCAGCGCCTCTGCGCTGCAAGCAGCGTGCCCACGCAGCGCACGGACAGCACCAAGGACTGATCTTGGCTTGTTGTGACCGGCAGCCCGCTCCCCCATCGCGGGGCAATAACCGCGTGCGCTTTTAAAGCTTATTCCCACCCCAGATCGCGGCTTCGCCACCCGACTCCGCCTCACCCACGGTCCCCCACCCAGCCTCGCGCCGCTATCCCCGGCGGCACGGCGCTGCTTTCACCGCTGCCGCAGCCCGGCTCCCGACCGGACACCTCCAAGGGAAGCAGCCAGAAGCCCCCCCCCCCCACACTTCCCCCCCTCCCGGCGCTCACCCGCGGCGCGGTGCCGGCTCCCTCCTCCTCCTGGTCCTGGTCCCGGTGCCGCTCCCGCCGGCCCCGCGGCCGAGCAGCGCGGCGCCCCCCTCCCTCCCTTCCCGCGCGCGCCAGCGCCTCTGCACGCTCGTATCCCTCCGCCGAGCCGCTGCAGGCACCAGAGGCACCGGGCGGTCCCGGCTCTGCCCAGCACCGCCCCGGAGGGACGCGGCCACGCAAGCACAGCCCCGGGCCGGCCGCCACGCGCCCCCCCGGCCCTGCCCGGCGCCGCTCGGCGGCCGGACTATTTTAGCCGTAAGCGCCGGCGCTGCGGCGGAAGGAGACGAAACCGAGCTCGGCGACATTTCGAAAAGGCGCGCGGAGAGCCGCCATTGGCCCGAGGGGGGCGGCGTGTGGCGCGGCGCAGCCAATGGGGGCAGCGGAGGGCGTTTGATTTCAAATGGTCGCCTCAGGGCTGGCCCCGCCCCGCCCCGCCCGCCCGCACCGGGCTGGCCCCGTCGTCGCTGAGGGGCCCCGGGAGCCAGAAGCAGCTCGGGAGGCCCGAGGACAGCACCGGCTCGCTGAAGTTCCTCAAACATCCGCGTCTGGCTTCTGTACCGCTCCTCCCCTAATTCAAACTGTCTTCGTCATAAAAAACAGGGCGCTTTGAAGGGGTAACAGTAGAGGGAGCACGGAAGGAAGCAGCAATAAAAGCGTAAAAATGAAAATCAGCGTTTTAAGTCCGTTGTCGTCACCTGTCATTACGCACAAAAACATTCCCTGACAGGAATTCAGTACTAAGGCCTAAACTGGAGACTCCAAGAATTTGAGACAAAGCCTGTGCTGCTCTGTATGTGAAGACAAAAAAAAAAAAAAAAGAAAAAAAAAAAAAAAAAACACCTGGTGAGGAGCCAGGATGAATCCAACCAGAAGACCTTGCTCTACAGAAAAGTGGAAAGCTGATACGAGATAAAATAATCACCAAATCCAGTATTATGGCCATCCCCATCCTTGGCCAAGTCTGTGCTTGATGTCTCTATCGTTTAAGCAAACATTAATTTCCAATCAAGGAGATAATATGGTATGAAAAATGGCAAGAAACCCTGATTTGAAAATAGCCAAGAAGAAGAAGAAATCTTTGAGCCCTTTAAACGTAGGCTCAAGTCAGAAACTTTTCAGACAGGAAGGACTCGACCTCAGCCCTTTCTGACATGGAGAAGATATTTTAAAAATGCTCTTTAAAGTATTTACACACAGATGAAAATTAAAACTACATTAAGACTATGTAACTTCCATCATTACGTTCAATTCTTTCTTCATTTTGAACATTTTTACCAGTGGCCTGGAGTTAAGAAGCGCAGGCCCCAACCACCTCACGTCTCATTTTCCAGTCTCCTCCATGCAGTACATAAAGCCACGTTTTAAAAACAACGTATTTGTTCTCTGCTGCTTCTCTTTGAGGCCTAAGGGAGTCACAAAAGGTTTTGGACTTCTCTAAAAGGGATGGGAGGGTATTTCATGGAGTGTTTTCACCTCCGTGAAACAGAACAGGAAGGTTCTTAAAAATGAGGGACTAGAGGCAGGCCAGGCAGCGGCTGGAGGTGCCGGTGACCTAACGCTCCTCCTGCTCTTTGGGCATCGGTTAGCCTGGCTGCTCGAAACCTCATTTTCAGGCTGTGGCTTCACAACAATGAAAGCCAAACTGACCTTTACCTACTGCCAGAGTTGAACAGAAGTTAAATATTTAATATAAGCATGAAAGAAACAAAGTACTCCTATGAGTTCTGAATAATTTGACAAAGAGGGAGAACAATTTATGTATTAAATTTAAAATAAACTTTGCCATTGCTAGTCAGTAGAGGGGACTGGTTGTCCTGCTCTACTCTGTGCTGGTGCGGCCTCACCTCGAGCACTGTGCGCAGTTCTGGGCACCACAGTACAAAAAGGACGTGAAACTGTGGGAGAGTGTCCAGAGGAGGGCTACGGGATGGTGAAGGGCCTGGAGGGGAAGACGTACGAGGAGCGTCTGAGGTCCCTGGGCCTGTTCAGCCTGGAGAAGAGGAGGCTGAGGGGAGGCCTCATGGCGGCCTGCAGCTCCCTCACGAGGGGGAGCGGAGGGGCAGGCACCGATCTGTTGTGTTCAGTGAGCAGTGACAGGACCCGAGGGAATGGTGTCAGGCTGGGACAGGGGAGGATCAGGCCGGACATCAGGAAGAGGTTCTTCACCGAGAGGGTGGTCGCACACTGAAACAGGCTCCCCAGGGACGTAGTCACTGCACCAAGCCCGTCAGAGCTCAAGAAGCATTTGGCCTGTGCACTCAGTCACATGGTCTGAATTTTTGGGTAGACCTGTGTGAAGCCAAGAGTTGGACTCAGTTATCCTTATTGGTCCCTTCCAACTCGGGATATTCTATCATTATGTGTAGTATTAATTTCTGATGTGTCTCCCTCAACTTCCTAGCCACCAAACACAAACTGGTGACTAGCATGAAAACCTGGTTGCCATCTTTGAGGACAACCACAGGATGAACAGCCTGAAGGAGCACTGTGGGCTTCAACTTGCATGGTATTTTGACACTTATCATTGTACCAACCACACACAAGCTAAAACACTGCAGTTACTGGGCTCCTTCAAAAAGCAACTCTTATTTTTTACCATAACTAATTTACAGCAAAGACAGCCTCCTCCCTCAATTCCTTGCTGTCTACTAGCATCATGCTTGTATGGTTTTCCACCCAAGGTGGATGGTGAAAATCCAAGAGAAATTAGACACGTTGAGTGATGCCTGAGGTGTTTTTTTATTTATTTGTTTTTCTGTTTTATTTTTTTATAATAAATTTGTGTGAGTGGGGTATAGAATCTGGTGACCTTAACTGCAAGTTAACAAAGTTCTATGCGTGCATGAGTGTGTGTGTGTGAGGGGGTGGGGGGGGAATACAAAGGGAGGAAGGCCTTTTTCAAGGTCATTCAGTCTTCTGTGCTTCAGGGGATAAATATCCTAATATTTTATCTCTCACAAAGCAGAACTCCTTTTGATGTTATTACTTTTATAATTAATTAGCTAGTTTGCCTCAAATACTATTTTTATGTGGCATAATGACTTTAGGGGACTTTAGGTATGATAAAGTTAGATGTAAGCAACTTGGTATTTTTTTTTTCTTTTGAATTAAATTCCTCTGAAGTCTATTCCATAACTTCAGTAGGGGTTTTAATTTAGTTTAACATATTAACACAAATTTATCATCTCACCTTCAGCTGGTCATGATAGCTTTATGCTACTGGATAATCTTGTATTTAGGTGTAAAACAGAACATTCAAGCAAAATCAGAATTCTAACACTGGGTATCATTGCTAATAAATAGATAGCAAAGTCAGATCTTTTGGGGGGCCTCTACAAGCGCAGTCATGACTGAAGCTACCAAAACAGTTTCCACCATCAAAACTCTTTGAAAGCCTAATTCATTACAGTGTCTGTTAGTCTGCATTGAATTGAGCCAGATGCAAAATAGCCATTTCTCCACTCTCACTGTATGGGCATTTTTATGTTGACAAGGGCTCTGGCGTTTTTATAGAAAAAAAAAAAAAAAAAAAAAAAAAGAAGAAAAACGAGTGTTCTGCTATATGCCAATAATGGTATATTCTGGTATGATCATACAGTGGTTTATTAGTGCACTTACCACGCGGTATCTTATCACAACCTTTGTGATGAACGTCTCTGCAACAGAACAATACCTACAAGAAAACACAAATTATATTAAAAAAATAAAAATAAAAAAAAAATAAGATTGCCTTGTCTCAAATCTGTCTTCAAGAGCAGCAGTGGTCTCTTAAATAATGGATACACAGATATTTGCAACAGTATATCTACAGGAGGGAAAAAAAAAAATGACATTTACTTCAAATTTTCTGTTCGGGTAATATTTAGCTGTCAACATTTAATTTACTAGGATTACAAGCCACCACATACAAGCCAAAGTAAGACAATCGACTCTCAAAATGTGTTGAAAAGTACTTTTATATAGTAGTTTAAATCAGTCCTTGAATGCCCTTGCCAGCTTAGACATTTTTTAACTTAACTTGACCAATCAAAAAGTAATTAAGAAAAAGCTACTTCCCAGAGATCCACCAGGCCGGCCCTGGGAGCCTTTTCAGGACTTAGTGATTAGGCTTATCGGTGAAGGACCGTGACCCAATAATAGCAAAAGGCCCCTAATTGCTAAAACATATTGGGGCTGAAGGCTGGAGCCAAGAGCACAATGACAACAACAAAAAATAAAAAGAATTAGAAAAATTAGCATCTTAATTCCTCATATGAAGGTCCCCTTACAAGACCCATTTGTTCTAGATTCTGAACTGGTGGTCTGGAAGCACTGCAGTGAATGAAGCTTATTTCTCACAGATTTGTGCTATTGCTGTTAATCAGCTGAAAGTCTAAGAAGCCACAAGTTCCAGCTGGTAATTCTCACCCTGTGAGAAGTAGCACAGAAAATGTAAAAAAAAAATCATTTGAAGAAAGCTCTTATTAAAATATCTAAATTACAAAATAATCCTTATACATAAAATGAAGAACATTCACAGGAAAGTCCAATCGCTTGAAAAATCCTCCGAGGCACTGAGCAATTTCTGTATGAAGGAAATCTTAGCTTTGACTTGACATTTATGTCCTATACAGAACAAATATGGCTTTGATCTCGGTTAGTCTGTGTTGCTTAAATAGCCTATTGAAATAAATGCATTGCCTGAGTAGTCTAAAATGGAGGTTCGTTATTTCTAAGGGCCGGTTTCTGTAAACATAACTATCTATCTCCAAGTTATGAAATGCAAAATCTCCAGAAAGAATCGCAAGTTCAAGCACAGAAAAAAAAAAAAAAAAAAAAAGTGCAGATTCTCATGAGTCAAAAAATTAATTGCTGGAGAAAGGCAATGACAAATGTAGGTCTTACATATAATCTGTGTATATAAAAATTACCTACTTTGTGTAGTTGCATTATTTCTGCATTTCAGTAGAGTCGTGATTTTTCTGTTTTTTCCAGATTTGTCACTAAAATGGGACATAGTAGAGAGCAGAGGGTATTTGTTGTGAGGGAAACCTTTTCAGTAGTTGGATTGTAATTACACCGTCCCCCCCCCCTCTGAAATCTCTTTTTACTGGGTGTTAGAGGCAAATCTGAATACTTCATTATCAATCCAGTATCTGAGCAGCAGTTTGTTAGCTGCTTTAAGGAGGTGAGGATCAGGTTATCCCAAGTCCTTTCTGCAATTTTAGGTTTGTTAGGAAAGGTGCCTTTTATCATTTATTTTAAATACAGAAAGAGACCGACAGAAACACCCTACGATGACACAGGAGAAAAGTCATTCTTCGTGTCTCATTGCATGTAATCCCTACTGTTTAGCTTGAATATTCTACTAATGGTGATTCTACTATACTGCTAGACAGAACTGCATGATACTAGAAACAGTGCAGATAAGCAATAATTTTCATAATAATTATTAAAATTAAGCAATAGTCAATAATTACTGATTAATCATTGAGATTCTTAGTTCTGAAAGCAAAGGTGTCAGTCTCTTCCCACACAGCTGGCTTCCAGTGGCCTCACAGTGTGTGCATCTTGCTACGTGCTAAAACTGTGACCCAATCGCACAAAATATTTTGTAGGCTAACCTGGAATTACAAAAAAAGAAAAAAAAAAAAAGGACCTGAAAGATCAAATAATTCCAACCCCCTGCAGGAGCAGGGACACCTCCCACCAGCCCAAGCTGCTCAGTGGAAAAGATTAGTCTTGGCTTGGAACTATTTAGTGTTACGGAAAGAAACACCAATATTTGTCTGAACATTTAATTTTCGAAAGGCTCTTGGTTTTCAGTGCGGTGTGCCTCTGTTAAGACTTCCCAAGCAATGCGTGCTTAGTAACACCACCTTTTCAAGGAAGCAAAGACATCTCTGCAGGATGCACAGCATGCTTGCAACTTTTAGAAAGCAACACTTAGAGTAAGTAGTTACTCCTGTAGTACTCTACAGTTACTCCTCTAACTGTAGAGCTGAAAGCAGCAAGATTACCATGTGCGAATACGAAACCTTGGGGCAGGGCGTTTGACAAACTTCAGAAAACAAAGAAAGAGTTCCGTAATAGGTTAGCATACAATGCACAAGGAGGACACACAAGCTAAAAGTTCTTCCAAAGAAGCATGGAAAAAAAAGTTGAAAAATAACCTACGCTGTCAAAACTCTTACAGAATGGTAAAGGTTGGGAAAGGCCTCCAAGACCACCTGGGCCAACCACCCCCTACGACCAGTGTCACCACTGAACCATGTCCCCAGGCACCACGTCCAACCTCTCCTTGAACACCCCCAGGAACGGTGACGCCACCCCCTCTCTGGGCAACCCGTCCCAACGCCTGACTGCTCCTTCTGACAGAAATGTCTCCTCGTTTCCATCCTGAACCTCCCCTGGCGCAACTTGAGGCCTTTCCCTCTGGTCCTGTCCTACTCTTGATTGATGACGGGCGACAGCTGAAAGCTAGGCCACCAAGTTTATCTTGGTATGATAGCACAGTGTACCACGCCACTCTCAAACCTGAGGTACAGCAGAAGGCAGCGGTGGTGTGTGTGCCATCAGCGAGGCCTCCCCTCGCCCCCCTGCCTGGCCAGGAGCCACGGCCTGGTGCAGGCCCCACGGTGCTGACGGGGCCTCGCTGCTCCCCAACGCTTCTAGGGCAGCACAGCCCTGCTCTGGCAGGAGGGATGAACAGAAGGACACGGCCAGGAGCTGTCTGGGAGCTGTGTGAGTGTACCGGGGCTTATCCTTGCCAACATACTGCAGGGCCAGGCTTCAAATCATTGAACTGACGCATCAGGGAAGGCAGCACGGGGCCTGGTCGTGTCTGTGCTGCACGGGGCCTCGTGTCGGAGCCCTGTATCCATCACCAAGGCTTACTTATCCGTACCGTTTGGGAAGACTTGGCCTGTTAATTGCTGAATTTATCCGCGTTTTATACGCACAACGCTTCAGTTACGACGCGAATCAGCATGACTTCCAAATAACTACAGGTGATACGCACCGAAAATTACCTGTTTAGGTAATGGCTTTTCAATCCTTTGGAATGGCTAACTTAAATGAGCACACAGGACGGGAATGAAATTAAAAGATCTAAAGAATGTAATACGATTTAAGAATAAAAACAGAGCTTTGTTCTTGCATCAGAATGTATTAGATCTTGCAATTTGCATATACAAATAATTCAGCAACATTCAACTGGCATTAAAAACACAGCAAGATCAAATTATAAATGTAATAAAAGAAAATAATAGTAGCTGAAACTGTATAATACATACATATATTATAAAGATTTGACAAATTAAATACAGTTTGGTCATACAGAAAAGTTTCAATAACTTTACATTAAAAATGGTACTAGGGAAATGAAAACATTTCAAAATAGTGAACACAGGCGGTCAGGCTCATTTTAAAAGTTTAAAAAACTGATACGTAAAAATACCCTAAAAAACACTGGTAATTACAGTATGCATTCTTCATTAAGGCCCAATTCAGCAAAGCACTTAAGGGATTGCTTCAGGAACAAAGAACCTATGGTGCTGTATGTTTTGTGGCATAGAGATGTCGTAAAGCAAATGCTTAAATGCTTCGGTGAACTGGAACCCACCTTAACACGTGAAAACAATCAAGTCACATAGTGACCAAAACCACATACCGATCAGAATGTACAACTTCCAATCAACTATTTGGCATTTTAAAGTAATTTCATGCAACGTAGGAAATTTTTTTAAAGAAAAATCAGATATATCTATGTCAAGATACAGCTCCCCAGTTACGAGGCTGCTGCAGTAAGCAGCTTATTCGCTAAACACAACTGGAAAGCAAGCTTCTCAAATTATAAAAAAAAAAAAAAAAAAAAAAAAAAAGAAAGAAAGAAAGAAACAAGGTCATTATGTTTGTGACTTGTGAAATGTGTTACATTTTTTTCGGTTCCCTAATAGATAATATAGGTAGCAACTAAAATCAGAGCAGCCACTTAACGTTTGATGTTTCAGGTTAACTCCAGCCCGCTCTCAGCTGCTGCCCATCGGGTCCCCGTATCATCACGCTGCGTTGCTGTCCAGCTGAGGAGGTTTGTTTACGAGGCAACTCTCAGTGCAGGCTTTTATGCGAGATCCCTAGGAGATGGGCTGTCTGATAGACAAATTATTTTTCTATTGAACGCTAAATGTTTGGAAAGATCCTAGGATCTAATGGGACCGTAAAATAAGCTTCTTTGGAAAATGGTGAAAATCTCTTTGCATTCTTTTCTATCATCATTTAACCTCTCTGATTCTGTCTGTGCTGCAAGCGACCATACTGAAAACCTCGCTGCATTGGTTTTCATACTGAACTTATTTGATGCCTTTTTGAAATTAGATAGGATTTTAGCATGCAGTAGTAACGTAAACTTCGCGTTTTTACTCCTCAACACTTTCTGTGTTTTGAGTGTATCTTCTAACAACAAGTCACAACAAATGTTTAGTCTTTAAACCATCTTTTGTAAGTGCATAATTTACTGTACAAATAAATACAGAAGTGCATCAATGGGAAGACAAGAAGCAGTAAATGGCAGTGTTCAGAACTGTGTGCTTAGAAATGTCTAAGCTGCACCTTTCCATGCAGTATGAAATGAAAGGAGAGGGATGAGCACTTCCCTCGTTCCTTGCATTGTACGACTGATTCTATTTGTTACCGGATACGAAAAATGGTCATGGGGCAAAATAGTGCAAGAACAGTGAAATGATCAGTTTAAGTTATTTAATTTTAAATAAGGCTTTTATGTTTCCATTGAAAAAAAAACTAACCAACTGGACAAGACACGACTATTGCATATTAATTAAGTAACTGAAGTACATCCTTTGTGCTCATTAATTCATATATGCATTTTAAAGAGTGGAAAAGATATACTTTTGAATTATTCAACATTCAGATGCCCTGTGATTTTTTTGGATTTTCTAACCCCCAAGCACATCCTGTTCTGGGCTATAATAAAAGACCTTTAAAATTTATTTCACCAATTATATTATCAGTAGTACTTTCATTAAAAATATACCTATATACAGAATCATGTAACCCTTTTAGATAAAGGAAGCGCTCCTTTTTTGATAACATGCACGGGAAAGTAAGAACATAAAGGAGCTTTCTGCTACAGTGCTCAACGTTCCTAGTGCTAAAAATTTACTGTATTTTTTTTCAAAATTTTAGCAAATACTATTAATTATTTTGTTGACTGTAATCAAAGAATGAGAGTTCTTCATCAAATTCTCTTTTGCCTTTTCTCAAAAAGGTGAGAAAATATGCACATGTACATACAGAAGCTTTATATCGATTTTCAGCAATGGCCGTAGAGCCTCTTGAAGCAGACAAGTTCAGGAGCTGCAAAATAGACTCTTCTGATATGCAAAATATTCTCAAATAGTGGCAAACTCGCATTACTGTATTTCTAGAGTGATTTAAGCTGGTGTAACATTTAGGAAAGAACAAAATAAATGGACTTTTAAAGTTATATCAAATAAAAATCTAGATCTGTATTTATAATGATTACATCTTATTAAGACTCAAAATAGAACTGCCATCCACTGGGAGGTTCTTAAAAACAGACTTTAAAAGCAAGTATATTTTTCAGCGATACTGTACAGTATTACACAAAAAGGGCCATATTCTGATACCCCCAAGTCTCCTTGCCCTTCAGCGAGACCAGGAAATAAATTACATGTACGCATGAGTAAGTTAGCAGTGTGTGTCCCCAGATAAACATCTGTTTTCATTTGCTGTTGGCTTCAGTGAAGAAAGGTTTATGGCCAAAACATGTTTAGTTTAACCATATATACCACAGTTCACTGTTTTAGTATGAAATGTAGATCACCTGCGTCAAGTTTCAAGAACTGGGAGACAGCATTATTGATAAATAATTGTAAGTGGAGAAAAAAAAAAGGAAGAAAGAAAACTTCAATAATTAATTTACTGTTATTTAGAATAAAGATTTCTCTACCATCTTATAGTAATATACTGTATATGAACATTATACTTTGCTTTAGAAGATATTTATATTTCAGAAATAATTTTGTACAGCAAACGCAACTTTTAGAGCAAACACAAAGGCATATTTACAATAAAAGTCAATCAAAATGACATGGAATAAATTAATGTAATATACAACTATTTATACAGACAAAATAAAAAATAAGGCAGGAATTTTCATTTGAAATTAGCATAGTCGGAAAATATGTCGATGAAATCTTGTACCACTCTGTAGCAGAATTCATACTGTTCCTGAAAAACAGAAGATATCAAAATTGTTTTAGCCACATCATACGATTACATCAGAAAAAAATCGTTCTTATGCAAATCCTGGTGGTAAACGCAACGTGTTCCAATTTGGAGCACTGTGAGTTCACTTCAGCTGCCGGTTCAACCTAATTGCCCATTGACTGAAAGTTTCTGATGGCTGCCCAAAAGTTCTGTGCTCTCAGCTCCAAGTCTGCTCACGCCTCGCTGCTGGCTGGTTCCCGACCCTGTCGCCGCGAGGAGCTTTGAAACCAAAGGCAGGTGACCAGAGGACCTCGACGTGGCCCTCAACACGAGCCGAGCCACGGTTTCAACGTGGGTTCTGACCCGTGGCAGTTCTGACATGAAAGGCTTCTCTCTCATCTCACATGCAACCAACTTTTAATAATAGGCGGATGGTAACACCCTGACCCTCAAAGAGCCACCAACCCGCCAGCAGGGCATTCTCTTCAAAGCTGCCCGTTTTCCCTTCATGTGCAGAAGGAGCTGAGCACCAGTCTGTCCTGGTTCTTTTTTTTCTTTAATAAAAGCAATGGTACCTCTCTTTTGTCAAATACAGGCGGATTCTTGCCTGTCAGTTAAAATGATTTCTTTCAGCTTTCTAGGGGATAGTTCTTCAAATGAACATCAATTCTTAAACCTGTCTCCTCATTTAAATTAAGCTGCTGACTGCACCTGGCTGTTACCCATCTCATGCTGAAGCAGGTAACTCTTCCTGCGCCTTCCCCAGGGAGCCCGGCTGCTTAACTTCAGGCTTTGAGCTTCACAGCTGAAACTATGTGAGAATGCGACTTCAAATGTACAGAACTTGAAAAAAAACCTCTAAGTTCAATTTTTTCTGAAGTAGAGTTTCACTTGTAAATGCTGTCTGTGTATACTTATCCACTGGCTACGTTAGCCTGCTGGCTAGTCCTCTGCATCCTAAAGCTGGGGCACAGCCTGAGCTCGTAGGCATGCTGGTAGCCTTCGACATGATTTGCTGGGTTATCAGATCTCTAACGCCTGATAACGAACGGAATTGGCATCTGAATTCACTCATGCTGGAAAGCAGAGTTTAGCAGAAGCCTTTCCACAGGCTCAGCTGGGAATATCAATTCAATAACAGCAATTACACCCTTAACTGACATTAAGGAATCACAGAGCCAGAACCCCAAAAGAAAGATTTCATCCCTGTCTCAGCGTGACTGCAGATAATCCAATTCCACTTCTTCAGCCTCTCTCTCCTATCCATAGGACGGAGAAAACATCTACCTGGGAAAGGAGCTTGGAGATAACTGTTCCTAAAGAAGCTTCTCATGGCCGAATGGAAGCTGCTATCAGAATACCAAATATCAGCATTATGTTTTCCAAAAACACACCTCCACAAAACTTGTTAATGTTTATTCTGTCAGGACCAAGCTTCACATGTTCTTTGTAGCTGACTTTCAACAAGTCAGCGTTTCTCCCTTTCAGAGATGAACTGCAAGCCTGTTTCAGCCTAGACACTTCCAGGTAAAGAAAGAAAACCTGATGTATACGGCTTAGAAGGCATTTACTTCATAAGTTTTGTCATCTGTAACTCTCAAAAGATTTTGGTTTATTTAACTGTCACCAGTTCCTAAAAAAACAATGAATGTTTAGCCAAGTTTTATGCTTAGAAATGCCATAAAAAAAACCTGAAAAAATACAGATTTCTGCTAATACCTTGTACATACACAGCCGTCATACATAATTTATTTCCACCTGCAAAAAAAAATCCTTTGTTCTCTTCCCACAAGAGTATTTACAAACACACATCCTTTGACAAAGATCCGGGTTGTTAAATATCATACCAGTGTTTGCACCATATGTGGCCTCTGCAGTCTTAAGCTCTTCACAGCTTGAAACACATCGAGGAGCCCTTCAGCCTTCACTCGTTCCAGGATGTTGCTGAGTGCTATGAACGTACCTGTTCGGCCAGCACCAGCGCTGCAACATGAACACAGCCGGTTGGCATACAGCAGGATAAAAGTGCTAAAAATAATATCGATAGAGAACACCTAAGCGCTAATATTAGGCTATTCTGCCGCTTCAGCCATGCTAGGAGGGCACCACTAGCAATCAAAATTAATCCTGAGCCAGGCAGGAGCTGCTCCAGCCCCGTTGCTGACAGCTTCTGTCCTCAAACAGGAGATGGTGAGCAGCAGCAGCAGCACATGGATGCCGTCAGCACAAGCCTGGCACTTGAATTACGAGCTGGCAAAGCTGCTTCTCCACGTATACATTAGTCTTCAGCAAAGAAACCTTTGAGGCCCTCATGCTCTGCTTTCAGGTTTACTCTGGAGGTGGCAGAACACAATCAGAGCCTAATGTCAGAGCCAAAAAAAAATCTGGTTTCTTATCCTGCAAATTATGGACTATTTGTCACCAAAATACAGGGGCTGTGCACTGGAAGGCCAGTAGCTTTGATAGGACGTAACTAAAACCAGGATGGACTTTGGAATTTGGCAGTCAGTGGTTAAGATGAAGCGGAAGGTTCACTGGATTGAACAAGGATAAGCGCAAAATAATTTATTAAATCTAGAATTGTCATGGTTTTTAATCATTTACAGCAGGTGAAGTGTAATCACACATCATTGCTTCCACCTTCACTCCATCAAATGGAAAAAAAAAAAATCTGCTAAGCATGGTCTTATGAAAAGATTAAGTGCAAATGCATGTATCCTCAGCTGGATACATTAAAAGTCCGACTGGAGGGAAAACGAACAGGTACAGCGTCTCAGATGCACTATTCCCCTCAGACAGTTACTTTTATCAGATTAAAGAAAAATGCAAAATCCAAAAGGGTTCAGGCTTAGTTGTCGTTAGCTCATCTGTAGCAACCTCTTGTGCTTTCTAGACGAGTGATGCACTTTGGAACAGGTCTACACAGACAGAAAGGTGAGGAAAGTAAGATAGGAAGTAAAGCTGTACGCAGACATCATCCAACGCTGCTTATTCACGTATTCACACATCGTTCTCCACTCACTGCTTGTACTGCTCGTGCTAGGTGCTCTCTCCTTTCTTCCCAAAACATCTTTTTAATAAATCCTTAAAGTCCATATATGTTTTTTGGCCCGTTCTGTTTGTTTCGTTGTTTTGGTTTCTTTCTTTCTTTGCTTGTTTTTTGGTTTTTGTTTTGTTAATTGGCTGAAAAATTTGGGTATGGAGAACTAAACTGCATTTGAAATGCAGGAGAAACACGTGTGTTGTCTCACAGGAACACGGCGCTACTCCCTTCAGACTCACTTCCCTCTCTGTACTTCCTTTAACGTTTTTTAAGGGAAGATAACTTTTCAATTTGACTCTCCGACTTCACTTCTTGAGACAAAGTTCAAAAGCAAAGGATGCTCCAAAAGGCAAAGATTGGGCAAAAGAGTGAAGGAGGGGATCGTTAAGTAGTCTTGCCTGGTTTATTACGGTGCAGAGAGGAGACAGCAAAGAGAGAAAAAGAGCAGGTGGCTATGAACTAACCAGAAGGCAGCAGGAGACACACACTGGAAGAGAAGGGAGTTGAGGTTTAGTGCAGACTGGCTTTGAATTCTCTTGGCAGCTCAGTTAGCAAAGCCCTTCTCAAACCATTTAGTGCTAGGTCTTCATTCCACGTAGGAATTACCGCTTTTAGCTGCTCCTGAAACCATTCATAAAACAGTTGGAAAAAACTGAACAGAAAGTTTCACAAGTTCATGGGAATGCTCTGAAAAATCAGTCTTGCACTTTTACTTTTTCATAAATTTACATTAATTTACATTTGGAGGTGCAGGTACAGCTGCATGGAGCAGTTACAGAGCACCGCACATACAGGCTGTCAGAACAGGGGCAGGACAAAATGTGCAATATTAAAAATCCGTTGGGTGGTTGCTTTCATTTTCTCGTTTGATCAGTTTTATAATCATCGCAGTAAGCTTTTGAAAAATCCAGGAAAAAATCACATCAAATGTTTAAGCTGATGCTTCAGAGAGGCTGCAGCTCTAAAAACTTAAAAAAGCAGAAGCAATATACACACCTCAGATAGTTCTTACCTATCTGATTTGTGTATATCAAAGGCATCGCTTACTTTAACCTCTTATTTTATTGGTTAGAGCTATTTGATACTTTGCCCACTTTAATTATCAGTTAGAATTTTACCTCCCTGGTATTTGAAAAGAAGCAGCTGTTAGAATTGGTCAAACTGAAGCAACAAACACAAAATATCATCCCCACCGAGTACAGCCACCACGGGCTGGGGGAACCCACGGTCCCCTAAGGAAAATACATGAAAACAGCAAAGAGAAAACACTTGGGAAGCAAGCAGGAGGAGGAAGTTTGGGCAATTAATACACATTACTGTATGATCCTATCCCAAAATGCCAACAAATCCAAGAGCTTCTGGGATCATTTTGCTTCAGCAGCTGATGAAAATACTTGTGACACTTTGTATAGCCAGAACACAAACCATACTTCTCAGAGAGCGAGACCCATTAAAACTCAAATCAGCAGAGAGCTGCTCTAACAACGCCTTGCCTAATTCCAACCCTAATACCAAGCACGCGTGTTCTTCTAGCAAAACACTTCCAAACGGTCAGTGTATCCACGTACTTCCCTGCGGATAACGCTGCAAGACAATCCGAGTGTCACATAAATCACTACTGCAGTTTCTGCAGCGTGGGAAACAACCTGTTGGGTGTTCTCTGCCATGCAGGAAAGCCCCAAAGCAGTGCCAGACAACGCCGCTGGCTGGCAGAATGCGGGAGAGCACGGCTCCTGCAGAGAGGATCCTGCCGTGCCACAGGTGCCAAGCATTGCTCAACAGTGGGATCACAGAAAGGGGAAGAAAATACTGCAATTAATGATAATAAATGTTAGTAGATATAAAAATGCCACAACCTTGACCTCAGTGCATTGCTTGAAGGAGACCACGATCCAGCAACACCGGCTGAACTCATACAACGTGTTCAAGAAGGAAAGACCTAATGGGCCGCTATCTAACGTGTATTTGGTTACCAATTCTGAGGGCACCGAGCGACAAAACGTGTCATGGTCGAGCTCCAATCACAAGAGACACTCTACTGCACAAGATCTTAGATGAACGCAGCAGAGATGTGGCCCCTGCAAAACCCAGTCCGGGTAAGAGCAGCGCTGAGTCTGCCAGCGCCTCTCCCACAACAAACAGGTCCACGGAGCCCACAGCAATGGAAAAGTTCATGTCAAAGGGTGACCTCTTGAGGTGAATAACTTCTTATTTAAAAGACAAAAGAAACCAGGCACCTCTCTTCTGCTGACTCTGCCCCTGTGAACTGTCAGCTTGACTTTGTCTTGACCAGAAAAAAAAGAAAAGGCTTTATTCACTTATTAAAATATCAGGTATTTTAAAAGGAAAGTGTTATTTCTGAATTAGGAGGAGGCAGAATAGTAGCTTTACTACTACCTTTAAAGTCAGCAGATGGAGTACAGAAACGGAAAAGAACAATTTAAAAGAAAAAAAAATACTCTAAAAATAGCATTTGAAAACACAGATAAAAAGTCCAAAAAATACAGCTTATTAAAAGAACTATGGAAAAAGAAAAAATGTTAGTACGCTGATTTCTCTGTCCTTCCTGCTTTCAAAAACACAGGTACAGTTTGTCTTCAGATTAGGTGATGGATATATTTCATTTTGCCAATAATTTGATTACTTTGATCCTGATAGAACATTTGAGCACTGTATAGCTGGGGTGTTTTACAAATCGCTACAAAATATATATATTTTTATATTTATGTAATCTCCATTTTTCCATTTCTCTACCTTTTGCTCCTATTTCTTAATTTTTATTTTTTAAAGGATGCAGTCTACTCCATTACAAAGAACTGCTGTAACAGCAACCAGACCGGAGAAAAAGTTATCAGCTAACTGTGGGAAGGAGAGGGGAGCCGTACCTGCAGTGCACTGTGATCGGGTGATTCCCCGTCTGCTGCTGCTGCTTTTGGACAGCTGCGATCAGGTCAATCATCCCTTTTCCTTCAGCAGGAATTCCGATTTCTGGCCAGCCATGGAAGTGGAACTGCCGAACCAGCCTGCTTTGCTTCTCGTGGTTACCCTACGTGCGTGCAAAAACCAGATTCATCCAGCTGTTAATTCCAGATGGAAACGCACTTCTTACATTCAGCAGCTGTAGCATAATTTTTTCCACCATTACAGTAACGCGGGCTAATTTCAGCCTGGTCCATAACACATTGCTCATGCATACCTGATAGCTCTGTTCCTACATTCCCCATGCACTATGCTAAAAAAAATAATCAGCTAACGAAATCCGCTCATCTTGGCACAATGTTACCTGTTACCTTGAAACTTAAAAATTATTTGTTGCTTGCTGACTACAAGTTCAAATAGGTATTAATGTCATACTAATTCTGCCAGGCAATCTGAATATTACATCATTATTTCACAGCTAATTCAACAGTGTGCTTGGGAATGGACTTCACTAGTGGTATTGAAATACTGATTTGATAGATCAGGAAGAAAAGCATTATTATGAAAACCAAAAAATCAGAAAAAAACAAAACTATCTAAAATTTGTTACTCAGGTTTTAAACACTTTCCAAAATGACAGAAGTCAACAGAGGGACAAGGACTCTGTGCTGTGAGCACAGTGTGTATTTGGGCCTTATCCACCGCCCTCCTTCAGAAGGAAATGCAGAGCCCTTTAAAGTCCTTTTGCTCTGCACGTGCCAACTATTTAGGTGTATAAATTACATGTGACAAAACAGGTAGTTAAATTAGTGATATTCTAAATGGCAAGTAATTTGTGCTTTCAAACACAGCAACGCAAATCAGTTCCTAGAGAAATGTTTCAGTGACTGAAAAACGTCTGCAGTTACCTTTAGATAGAAATTCCAGGACTTAAGTTATGTAATTATATTTGTAAATGCTTTCAAATAATAATAATAAAAAAACTCATGCAATTTAAAAACCATACCTGATTATATGTAACTATGAAGTCTCTTACACTTATGGCATCTAAAAGACTGTCGTTCTTTATTTCTACATTTATGTCTCCGTGAGTTACTGAGCCCTCTGATGGCCAGTACTGGAAGCATTTTTCCTGCAAAATTGAGAGAGAATTGTAAACATTCCATGATATTATTTTTTTTTCCATTTTTTTCCCCGGCATTATCATGAATCTCTGATATAAAATGTGACGTGCAGCATGACACGTTCTAGACACTTTGCAAAGAAAAGGCTAATAACCAAGATCATTGGAATAAAATATTTCTACAACATGAACCATTATGATGAAAAGGGCTCAGAAGTCATAGTTGATAAATACTGTCTTATAAATAAATTAGAAGGAAATTAAGTAACTCCTACGGGCAATGCAATGTGGTAAAAAAGCCTCCCCAAAACACCAGAAAACATTTCAGAGCACTAAAACATGAGTTGAACCCTGAGTTTGCAACACTGCAGGGATACAGGTCTCCGATAATTAATGAGAAAGGATGCCCAAGGAGAGGTTCAGAAGCTTATAGTGGTGAAAAAAGGGGGGAGTTCCTCAAGAAAACGTTGTCAGCTGTTCTCAGATCCCAAACAACTCTTCCACAGGTGTCCACACCAGGAATCCCTATAATTGTTGTGCTTTTAATGTGAACTGGGCCCTTTTAAAAACCGTAATTTTCAGTAGCTTGGGCGTTCTTTCTGACAGTTGAGCAAAAGCAGCAAACACTGGCCTACACCTAACAGTGAAGCAAGAGGTCATTTCAGAAAAGGCCAAAAATCTTGTATTGCTAAGGTTTTATACAAATGCTGTAAGTAGTGTAAATATTATAAATAGTATACAAGTGTTAATCTAACACAAAGGCTCATCGTTATTGCACGTTTAAAAAGCAGCTGTGCAACGCGTACCTGCTCCCTCTCTTGAACTTCTGTGAGCATAACGATGGTGTGGCACTTCCACTCCCACACCATCCGCCAGAAATCCTCCACGGTATGGGGCAGCGGTCCTTGAGTGGCAATGAAGTAATCCTTCTGGCGATAGCCCTGCAGAGAAAGAGATGTGGGTGTGTAATGACACGCGAGGACGAGAGCGACCAAAGCTGGTATTCAGGGAGTGCAGCACCCAGCTTCTACCCGAGCTTCGCTTCAGCTGGTGTCCCATAGGAGACTTGCTGGTTCCCAGCATGACGGTCCCCCAGATCCCTTCCGTGCTGTGGTGACACAAAGCCCACCCAACTGTCACTCGTTCCCCCAGACTGGAAATGCAAACATGCAGTCATGAGGTGCAAAAAGTCGCGTTCTCAACTCTTTCTTCTTGCATGTGCGTTATGGTGGTAATGCGTAAGTGGCCCCACTGTCATCACGGGCTTTACCCTGGTCTTATTTTAATGATCAGTTCCTGCAGTTCCCTGTCCAGATTAGTTCACCTTGTCTCCTTTCAGAAAGGAAGACTCACAAGCCTGAGTCGTATTTCATGATTTGTACAGTCACGGCTGAAGGAATGGAGTTCTGCAGGGACAGCTGAAGGTTTCCACAAGGAGATGATGAACACCCGCAGCCATTGCCCTCACTATAGCATTAACATGATAGTTTTTGAGCTAAGGTTCTATTTACATACTGATGTGATCTTCATAGCTGTAGTATCCACGGTCTTCAGTCACTAAAAGGGTTTTACTGCTTTAGGATATAATTAATTCTCATATTTAAATAAAAATACAAGTGGAAGGCATTGGCCAGGTTCTGTGAGGAAGCCAGGAACCAAGCTGGCAATAATTGCAGGTCTCCCCAGGTAAATCCTGACTCCCAAACACTCTGAAAGTCCTTCCCCATACTAAACATGTACTCCACCCTCCCACCCCTCCTCTAAGTTAGAAAACCACGGTCAGGATAACTGTTAACCTGCATGCAGATAATAGAACCTGTTTCACTGCCTGTTTTTTCAGGACTTAATACAAACCTTAGTTTATACATCTCACATCAGCAATGTTTAAATTGCACAACTATTTAAACTGAAATTGAAAACGCCGGATAAGAAACGTATTTGGAAACTCTCATAAGCCAAACTCAAACAAAAACGCCACTGTTCTTCATAAGCCGAGTTGGCCGTGTCTCTCTAAGAAGACTCACAAGCAACAGCAAAATATTTGACTTGTAGTCTAAATATATCAAAAAGATTTATACTTACATCTATGAAGGAAGCATTGATGTAGTCTGTATACTCCTGCCCTCTTTTCATTGACAGAATCACTCTATTAAAATCATCTGGAAAAACAAACAAACACGTCTGCTCTTTCTTTTGCTAACTGCATGTTGACTGCTCCACTCTTACATTTCTGAGAGAACACCGACAAATCTTTTAGCTGGAAGCCAGAAAGAGTGTCTTAAAGATCTTATCCAGGATTTACTGAGCGAGTGGAGGAGGGTGCTAGTTTTTCTGTGGTTTATTTTTATTTTCACACAGGATATGGCAAGCAAGGTCTGAAACTTATTTTCATGAGCAGACATTGCAGTGCTGCTCCAGGCTGGGCAAGGAAACATAGAGAAAGAACGCTGGTTTAGTGGGTGAAACTGCTGAATTATTTCATTCAGTCCTGAAAAAAAATCTGATCGTTATATATTTTACATTGATGAAGTTAAAATAAATAGTGTGCAGACACTCCATAAGGACACTCCACTTCAAAGGGACAGGACACTCTGTCTGTATCATTGCCCAAGCGTTGAGCAGGCTTGTCTACAAAGAGGATGACAAAACCAAAGGGAAGCTCTCTAAACCCTCAGAAATGTGGTCTATCGAAAAATGAAACAAAAACAAAAACCACCACTCTGGACAGTACAACAGTTTTCAAAGCATTTGAATTTTACCGGCAGGATGTAACAGTTACAACTTTTCCTTCTTTAAGGCATACGCAGTAATTATTTGCAGAATTACGGTTGCCAGGCCTGGGCTTTCCTCTCTTCTGGGCCCAGCCAACACAGCCATATGCTGGTATGGGGTGTGCTGCTATCAACACGCAGGTTTAACGTTTACTTACAGCAACCTTAGGATAGCCATGTACTTATAGCCCTTGTTTCTACAGATAAAGTTGATCATCTTACATGGGATAATCTGGATGACTCTGGCTTTTTTCATATTTGCTGGAAGGTTGCCAGTTCTCATGTTTTCCTTCATTATGCGGACATTCGTTAATTTCTGCAATAAAACACACAGATGAGGATGAGGACTAATTGAAACAGAAGTGGTTCTCTTCTCACCGTGTTCCTCATAACCTGTACCCAGAGGATTTGTTGCCCGGTACAGAGCAGTACTACAGTCAAAGCCAGGTTGACTTTTCAGAAAAGCAACTCTGCTGCCCTGTCAGTACCATGTAATTAAGAGTGACGGTTGTGTAATTTTTTTCATACTAACAAATATTTTTGAGAATCTGAACATGCTTCCAAAGCGTATCAGTAACATTTAAGTGCAATAAAATGACAGCCGATATATTTTTTTTTTTTAATGACACTTTTGGGCTATTTGAGAGTGGCTTCCAGAAGCACAGAGTGCCCACACCCTTTGAAAAAGTTTCTTCAATTTGAGATTCTGAAATTGAGTTTCATGAATTTAGCCACTTTTGAAAACCTGTCTGCGTTACCTTTTTATCCAATTAATTTCATTTTTGTCTTCCCAGCCTTTAAGCAAGCAGAAGAAGACTGACGAGCACACTGAACACCAGTCCACTCCTGCAGCTCCAGACCCAGGAGCTTTGCAAGCCCAGCACTGAAATAGCGGCCATTTCATTTCCACATTCTTCTCAAGTTCTAAAATACTTCTCTTTCATAAACTTCCCTTATCATCCAAGCACAAACTGATTTCATATGCATTCATACTCAGATCCTTGATATTAGCAGTGTAATGATCCTTTTCAGATTATTAAAACTCTGAGACACACCACTGGGCATAACGAGGTTGCATGAATTTAGGGACAGCTGTGCACCACCGACTGTAACCAGGCTCTAAACATTTTCAGCTTTTGCTAGCAGAGGGACCAGAGGATAGTGGTATCCTCTGTTATTCATTCAGTGTAGGATGACAGCATTCACAGGACACAGAACACTAACACTGCCCTAGCCCCAACCATTTTTTTTGTAGTAGAGATTAAGCACATGTGAGATTGTGCCCACTAACATCAACAGGCTGCTTCTGCTGGGCTGGGACCTGCCCATCAATGACTGTACTTAGACAAATGCATTGCAGCAGCTATTTAATACAAATTCAGCTTACATTTATTTTAATTCAATTTTCAAGCGGCAAGCAGTTTTTCAGGTACTTCTCTGTATTTGCCAGATACTGAGCAGCAGCACATCCTAATGCCAGCAAAAGCTCTAGTACCAGCAGCAAACCAATAAAAAGAAACCCCTACATCTCCAAAATCACTTTTCAGTAACTCTGTAATGCCGTGTTTAACAGACTTAGTGGTTATAACAGAGTTCTGCTCTTCTGTGCAGATGAGCTCAGTGGTCCTGGGCCACCTAAATGCTTTTCAGAACACACAGCTGAGCTAAACATTGCTCTCTGTACCTTGTGCAGCCTTGCTAGCACAGTGCACAGCAAAAAACAAGCTTAGGAATTCTGGAAAAAGTGGAATTCTGAATGTGTTCACTTGCTTACTTCCCTCAAAGAGTGTAACGCTTTTGAATGTTGAACTGTTTGCTGTACTTTTTACTTCATTTTCTTTTCCCACTTTCCAATTTCTGATTAAATTAATCCCTTAAAGGAAAAATAGAAATTCAGATAACACTGAATTCATTTGATTAAACGACTTGAGTCATTTAAAGCCTTTGGCCCATATATAGATTAAGTCTTTTAGCATAGTAAATGTCACAGAAAAGTTCTAACTATTTCCTCAGCGCAGTTGAAGTCTATTTTAAACAGGGATCAAGAAAGTGGCACTGCTTTCTCCAGTCAGGGCTTCTCCACAAAACAAGAACACTTTCTTTCTCCATTTTTTTTATATATATATTTTTCCCTCCTGGCAGTTGCGGATACTCAGCACAAAACCTGAAAACTCTCCATAATTCACTGTGCTGTCACGATGATGACTGAGTTAATGTTTCTGTTGACATGCCAGTTCGGTCAATGTAACCCAGCTCCATTTTCCAGCAGTATCTGATCTGGCATCCAGTACAAGACTGAAAGAATAATTCAGTTTTTCTTCTATAAGCAAACCAAATGCATATAGGAGAATATCCATCAAATGATGAAGGTTTGAACGAGCATTTTCCGAACAGGCTGTTAAGGCCAGGCCTCCTTCACTGATCCCACAGGATCCATTCCCAGTACATCCACTATAAAATGGGTGGTTCAGACTTGACAGTCCCTTTCTTTTATGGTTGCCCTTCTCCTGCTTCTGAGGTATCTTTTAGTCCTGAGTGTTTCGACGTTTGAAAATCTTAGAGCAAAGGTGCTTCATACTTACTTTAAATTCTTCTTCCAGCCCTATTTTGACGAGGTTTGGCGCTGCACTGTGCGATGTTTGTAGATGTTTTTCTAAGGATGACACATCGAGCTCCGTGTCACCGTAGAGGTAGTATTCAAGTAAGGCTTGATAAATGAAGGAGTACTGCATCTGGAACAAACAACAGGCATATAAGCATACTGCATGGCAGGGCAGACAAATCGTACCATGTCTGGCACTTCCATTCATCTCATTGGGCCTACAACTCATTGATCACCAACGTGTACCTTAGGCTAAAACAGAGTTCCTGTTACATCACTCCTTAAATTCCACTCAGTTGTGCAAGAGGAAACCCTGGACATGATAGCACAAGATAACGTACATGACAGTGATGTATCTCCATGCAAAGACTGAACGTGCCTCCATCTCCTTCCCCAGCATTACCCTTCCGGGTTTTGCTCATTTCCCAGTTACCGAGGTGTGCAACACAACAGGGAATATCACAGTGGAGATACAAATGCACATTAAGCAACTTGAAGAAAACTTGAAACTTAAAAAAATTGAAGTTTCAACCAATTACTACTTACATCCGTCTGAACCATCTGCGGACGCTGATTACGGATTCTTGAAACAAACTCGAAAACATCAACTTTCTGTTCAGCATGCATCATGTCTATTATGGCATCTATAACGATAAACGTGCCTGTTCGGCCCACACCAGCGCTGAAAAGGAGGGAAAAAAAGACAAAAAAAAAAAAAAAGAATTGAACTACAAAGTCTGCAAGAATTGCTACGGCAACGACAGAGGTGGAGCTTGTGCTGTTTCTACTGAACTGAAATACTCACTGCGAAACACACGCTTTCATTTTTGATTTCAGTAGTGATAGCAACAGAAAAGGATCTAGGTTTTTAACCTAAAAAGTTACCTCTTCTAACAGCTTAGAAATGGTAAGATCAAAGTTATGTTACTCAAAGACCTTTGGAAAAACAAACAAACAAACAAACACAAACAAAAAAAACTGTGCTTGACCAGTTAAAATAATAGTCTAAAATTAAATTTTAAATATTTTTCTTTTTTTTTCCTCTTTTCTGCATGACTGCTGTTACAAGTTTTACACTTCATAACATTGCAATCCCCAAATATATATATATATATATATTTTCAAATATCCTTCAACAGCCACGAGAGGGAGCAAGATTACTATAAATTATATCGCTCCCGATTTTCAGCTCTTCCTTTCAGAGGAAAAGGGCATGGCATCCTGTGCTAGGCATTAATAGCTCTCCCTTAACCTCCTGTTAGCTTACTTCATACAGCAACTGCTGTAACGCCCAGAAACACCTTCCGAATCACGACAAACATTTCTCCCCTCATCCCCACGTGCCCAAAAGACGCAGATTAACTTTCGGCAAGGAAACGGCAGGTTTTAAATCATCTCCGAAGAAAACAATTACCGCATGCGGCCATTCAGTGCAGCCAGGCCTCCCTTCCCTCTCGCTTCCTTTCATTCACGCTTGACCTCTCCCACAGCAGCTGGCTCCACCTCGAGCCCTACTTTCTTGACTCAGACTTTACGGAGATTTCCCTCCTCCTGACACGTCCTGGAGGCCACCTCTTGGCCGTGATGTGCTCCCCCCTCAGCTCGCACTGCCCCTCTGCCACCCACCCGCTGGGCTCACACCCCTGGGCCCCTCTCTCGTCCCTCGCACGTGGGTGCCCACGTCCCCTCTGCCTGCCGTCAGCTTCCTGCAGACCAACATCAAATTCAGTATGGCAAAAATGTGTTTTGGCAGAAACTGCCAATTCCCCTCCCCTTCCAGTACTTTACCTACTGCTCTTTACTTCCAAGTGCCAAATTAGCGTTTTTTTATCCTTCAAAAATCTCTGACTGAGCAGTTTTTACTCAGAATGACTGGATGATATTTTTGCAAAAGCTCCCCCCAAAATGTTACTCACTATCGATGAGTTTCCCTTTCCTTTTCCCAACAATTCCATAGTGTCATATCCTGCCTGTAGCGGAAATTAAGTGTCACCTTTCTCATTCGTTACTTCTATAGCAGGCCAAAGCGCCACACAAACCCCCGCCTGGCATGTAGTGCAGTCACTGCATGCCGCTGGACCAGTATATTTAAATATAAAATGTGTCATTAGAAGTCTGATTAGATTTATCTTTATTTTGTCTCCACTTCTCTTGATTAAATTAAGCACAGGACTTCCTCCTCGTTCAAAATAAAGCTCAGACCCAGTATTAGTCTCAACAGCTAAAGGCTGAAAAAATATTGTGGGTTTCTCAAAGGAAAGGCTATGTGAGACTACTGAAGTCTTGTTCCTTCTGAGGCTTTTCTTTAAGACTCTTATCCATGACACATGGGAGAGAAGACAAATTCAAGCATGGCAAGGTCTGCATGAAAACAAAAAACAAGAGGCTAGCTGGGCAGGACAACCATGCTCTTTGCAATAGTGCACAGGGAGTCCTCAAGGACTCTCCGAGTATTTCTAGATGTCCAACAAAAGTAACAGATAAGAAAGAAATACATGAATCGACAACCATTTCCTTGAAAACAAAACCCAGGAAGACAAAGCTGCTATTATTCTCTTTTTACTCTAACCTCACTCGATATGATAATTGTTCCTAAGAAGACACTTCCTGCTCAATTATAACATTACAGTTGCTACACAGATTGTAATTATTCTTTTAAAACTGATTTTTTGATTGTGGTTTCATTAACATTTAATTTCAAACACCTAAGCACAAACTTTTAACAGCAGCAAGTTCACGTGGTTGCGACTGAATGAGTGGGATTATGCTCTGCTTCGGTATGTAGTACATTTCTTAAATTGCAGCATTTCAATCTCTTAAATGCAAGCCTTTATTTCAAAATTTCGAGGCATTTAATGGGAAATTTACATAGCAAACTGATTTTATTGTGGGAAAAGTGGAGGATGAATTCTCAGAGGAGCATTTAGTGGCAAAGGTCACAGATTTGTATTACAAGTCTGTTTTTCTGACAAAGAACATATTTATAGCAAAGATCACCCATGGATAAAACAAAACCTTCTGTCCGAGTATTAAAGTGACAGCAAAGACAAATCTTTTGAAACTGTTCTTACCCCTGGCTCTAAAAAGCTTCGCATAGTATTGACCTTTATATGCATACATATGCACACAAACACAAAAAAACTCGTAGCCTATTAACAGAAAAGATACATTTAGCCTAAATGTTCCATGAGTAACTCCAGGCCAAACTCATCGAATGGTTGGAAGAGTTCAAACCTACCTGCAGTGAACCACTACTGGCCCAGCATGGGCAGGATTCAACGTTTTGACTTTCTTCAGGAATTTCAGCATCCCAATAGGTGTGAAAGGCACTCCGAAATCGGGCCAGCTGGTGAAGTGAAGCTGTGTAACGAGCCTCAGTGCTTTACAACCGTCATGCAGCTGCAGGGAACACACAGACTCTGAGTTTGACATCTCATTTTCCATGCCGAGATTTATAAACAAACTCCCATGATTATGACTTGTATTTCTGCAACACCTGGACCCTGACTCAAGGATTAGACACTTACAACATATGTACAATATAAACACGGAGTAGAATTACCATATATTCTTCAAATGCATGCTTGCAGAGGAAACTGGAATAATCCCAGGTTACGATATGTGAAGAATAACATTCACAATGTATACAAATAATGGATCAAACCTCAAGTCCTTTTTCTCTTATAAAATCCTCATGACACTTCTTTTAGCAACTTCACATGAAACTCAGCAAGTTCACTCTAAACATTCAAGACCTGCATCACTATGAGGTGTCGAATGCCAACTTTAGCAAACTGCTTTATCATGAAAAGCTGAAAGATGGGGATAAACATTTACATCAACACATTAGAGGACAGCTATGGGTATTATCCACTGCTTCACGTGGCCTGTGTTGACTATCAGCACTCTATCATACATGAAAAATAAAATGAAAGTAGTTCTAGATGGCTGTACATAGCTTATCAGCTCTCACTAGACATACTCCCTGAAATAAATATGATGATTCCATCTGAAGACTTCAATCTGCATTAGACTGTAATTGCATTACAAACACAGCAACCCCCCCTTTACGGGGTGAGGATCTCTAGAAGCTTGTCCTTGTAAGAGGCAACACTCTGTGGATGTGCACGCAGTCATCACCTCTGTCTCTCTTGCGATCTAAAGCTTTAATTGTGCTGAAGACCAAGGTTATGACAGAAGCCAAGCTGTAATGCTGTCTGACTTGGCCATCCACAGATCGCTCCAAATGCCCAGCTATATCCAAATTTACTCATTTATCTACCTATACACTTTGTCCCCCAAAAGTTCAACACTCTGCTCCTGTTCTCTTTCCTTGATGATCACAACAACTTGCTGTCGCACTTGGCTACAGGCAAGAAGAAACCTGAACGGAGCTTACTGCAATTCATTAAACGGCCGTGGCCGCGATGCATGCCGTCACATAGCGCCCACCAGCCCGCCCAGAAGTGGCACAGCACCCTTCCTGATTTGCAAACGTGTAACCTACTTTCCAAATCTATTTTATTTTAATTTGACGTTGCAATGATTTCCTTCAAAAGTTAAAACGGATGCAGAGAGGAGCATTGTTACTGACCGACTGGACGCAGAACTTGCGAATGGTGTAGTCCACGAGAACGATGCAATCTTCCACCGACACGCGGATGTTCCCGTAAGTCCAGCACCCCTGATCAGGCCAATACTGATAGCATTTCTCCTGTACAAACACACAGTGAAGTTTGTCACACCGAATCTGACTTCACTGCTGGTCACACATAAAACGAGGCAGGTATTTGAAAACTGTGCACAGAAGTACTACATTGGAGTATGTGGAGTTTGTCATCTGACAGAAGACAGCTTTAACACTTTGCCAGTGATATCGATGATTAAATTTATGCAGGGAAGGGTGTGAAAAGCTTTGAAGCTGTTTTTTAAACTATCCAGATCTAAACCACATGGGGGGGGCGGGGGTAGGGGGAGCTTTCTGATGCTAGAGAGGGAACTTTGATGTCTTGACCCTTTATTTTTAAGCTTTGGGTGTAGTCAGTGAGAAATGTGAGGGAGTCCTCATGTAGGAGTCATCAGGAACATCGAGTTTTAACAGTTTAACAATTCTGGCTTCTCAGACTGGAAACAAGCTCTTCTTACAGACTGCTTTGCTATTTGAGTGCCTGATCAAACAACGCTACTATTACAGTAAAATAAAGCAGAAGTGAACAGGTGAAGAAGGAGAGCCTTTCCTCATCACTGCTGTGAGATGAGAGTACCTGAATTATCTTCTCTTTCTTGTTTTAAATAAATAAATAAAACACAGAACCCCTTATGAAGGCCAGCGTGCCATTTCCCCCAAGGCCTCCCGAGGCAGGTGCCGCTGTCACCACCCCAGCACGGCTGGCAGGAGAGGTCACCTCCGAGCAGCAGAACAGGCACCAGCAAGCTGCTGGTCTCTGCCTGCTTTGCCTCCTGGCTTTCACAGCTACCAGGGAAACAAGATTTGCTTCTGGGGTGCGTGGTTTGGAGGACTTTAGGTATTTATACAACAAGGCTGTAGCACAAACAGCGTAGCAAGCTGTCCCCCAGAAGAAAAAAATGACTACTTAAGCACCTCTTGTCAAAGTCTCTCGTGATGGTGCACTTCCTTAATGTTTTGACTTAGCTTCTAAAATCTGCGAGGCAGGAAAGAAGTTGAATGTTTGAAGCTCGTTGCGCCTCGGTGCTCAGCCAATACGCGCGGAAAGTCTCACACAACAGGAGGAGCACCGCGCGCCGGGGGAATGTGGGAACAGGAAGCAGCAGAATCGCTCTCACAAGAGAGCAGCCTTGTTTTTCAATTGTTGTGTGCATGCCCCAGAAAGGATTTTGAAACATAATACTCAGAATACAAATGAATAGAGTTTTTCTCTTCATTTCTAACCAAAACCACCCACGAGTGCAGGCCTGTGCTGACAAAAAACAAAGGCACAAGAATGTGCCTTTGGCTACGGGCTACACAGGACAACATCAGCTATTAGAATTTTGTCCTCAAGATCTACTAGCATAAATTTGTACTTTGGGAAGTTAAAAGTACGTTTACTAGCAGGCGCTCAGATGAGCTTTTAGCTCCTTTTCGGGGCTGGAAAAGGAAGTGGTCAGATAAACGGCTGGCCAGGTGCTGAGCAGCCGCAGCTACTTTTGGATCACAACTTTGGTAGAGACATCCTCTGTCATGCTGAAAGCTCCTTACCTCTTTCCTTTCTTTCAAGTTTGTTAACATGACGATAACTGCAGACTTCTGCTCCCATATCATCCTCCAGAAGTCATTGACTGTTTCTTGCTTGGGTCCTGCACACAGAACACAGCTCCACTCAACAGATGTGCCAGCAGCACCACAGCACGTGCCAACACCCCCTGTGCTGGCTGCCCACCCAGAACTGTTTACTACAAACTACTTGTGCTTTGACCCATACTGCCTATTTCTTAAAAATAGTAACAATAATATTTTAAAAAAATAATAAAAGAAAAAAAAAATCCTATTTTATTTTACACAATTATTTTTCCTCACCCAAACACCCAGTTGAGAAAAAAGAAGAGAGAAACAAAGTGGAGATGGAGTGGATAAAAGCAATTCTCCAAGCTAAGAGCAGTACCTGAAGGTTGAAAGGCAGTGGGTGCCCTCATGCTCACTTCACTTTCATTTACAGTCTAACCTTTAAAGCTCACCTCACATTTGGCCACCATCTGAACCCGAAAATAACCTTTATAAAACTTCTAAAATTAAATACGTTCAGCCATAAAATGCACATAATAGGGAGATGAGAATGAATTACCTTGTGCTGCTATAAATTTATTCTTTTCTTTATAACCCTATGGAAATAAATATCATAGAGTTAAAAAATGAAATGTCAGTGTGTGCTGGCAGAAAAGTGCCTGTTTAATATTAATTTACAGTCAAAGTTAGCAGTTTGGCTAGCAGTGGAAAACTGAACTTACATCTATATATGATGCATTAATGTAGTCTGAAGGTGGGACTCCATCTATTTGGGACAAAATCACTCTGGAATGATCATCTGGGAAAAAAAAGGCAAGCATTACAAGCACATTTGCATTTGAATCAGTCTTCAGTATGTTACTTCCTTACAAGTATCAGGACAGGCTTAGCATCAGCTGTCTCCCAAACCGCAGGCTGGACCCCAGCTGGCTCAGAAGTGCTCTGCTCTGTTCCAGCTAAACCCTGTGGACACCACGAGTGGGTTTTGGTGGCCCTCCACCTCCTCCTGCCAGAGCCTGACTGTAGGTGCACACTGCAAAGCGCAGCACTTTCATAAGGGTTTGTGGCTGCAAGAGCCAGACCTGGAGGGGGACATCGCTGCCCAAGGCGGCTGAGGGGGCTCCGCTGAACTCAGCAGCAGCTGCGGGCTGTCCCCAGCTCTCACTAAGAAACTTCCTCCACAGAAGTCTTGCTTTGTCCTCACACTTGAGGGTTGCTGGGACTGCATCTCTAGAACAGTGGAAGCCCAAACTTCACTCTATTTTATTTCAACTCTGAAATACCAGTTTGACTTAAAGTCATTAGGAAGAACACCGAGAGGTTTTATATCACAACACTTGATAAGCATTATAGAAAAACATAACCTAAGATGATCAAGAGCTAGAAACATGCCGCAGCAAAATAATCAGGTTTTACAGAGATATGAAAAACACCTGTGACCAGTGAAATTACGCTACTCAAGTATTTCCAGCAAATGAACACCGCCACCATGCTCAGTGCCAGCCAGATAAAGCGTCTGATTTAGAAGAAAAGGTAATGTCTTACATGGAAGGATGTTAGGATATCTGTTTTTCTCCCTGTTTTCTTCCTTATTTGCCATTTCAAATGTTCCCTGCACATATCCAGGTGTTAATGACTGAAAAAAAGATACAAAGAGTCAACGTGTTATAAAAGAGCTAACTGCTGACTGCACACAGCATAGGAAAAATCTGCATTTCTACATAATGCCTCTCATCCAACAGAATTAAACATATTTTATTTTTTTTTCCAAAAAATAACTTTCATTACTCTAAAACAGGAAACCATGTCCTGGCAGATTTCACTGCAGGAAACGAGTTCAGCAGTTTTGAAAAATAAGTAATTTTTCCACCAGAAATCACAGTTATTTAGAAGACTGTTAAAATCTGAGCTGCTGCTTTAAGATGCCATCTGCCATCATGATTCATTGCGCCGTGACCCAGCCATGCGGATGCATCGCTCTGTCGAGCTCTGCTCCAATAGCTACTTTTAGCAATAGCAGTTGGTTCAATAACAGAAGCAGAGTTTGATTGTTAATAGCTCAGTGCTGAGAACATTAAATATCAACCGTCTTGCCCAGATCTACAGGTGAGACTACAATTCTGGCAGAAAGGGAGGAAAAAAGTAAATCACAATTTAGTATTGAAGCTCGGTGTAAGAGCACAAGTAAAAATTTTGCTTGTAATCAGCAAGATCTAAGGCTGCAGATAAATTTAGTCAGGCTTAAAAAAAAAAAGTCTTTCAGAACAATCAAATGAGAAGAAGAAATGAGAAATGGAGAGGAAGATGGTGAAGATAAAAAGAAGGAGGTGCCAGAGGTGGAACTGCTTCATCTCCACAGCTATTGCTGATGAGATATCATCACCAAGAGGCAACGGGGGCTTCACTACAGGCTGGAGAGATGTGGCTGCTATGGAAAAGGCCCATGGAAAAACAAGGAATGCTACTCATCCAGACACATGGCATGAGACTCCTGTTCCCTGCACTTTGAGATGCCCCGCTCATGACAAACAGGGTAAAGGAGCATGGAGGTCCTTCAGGTTTGTTACGTTGACCTCCTCAAACAATGCTAGTGTATGTTGGATCACAGTGAGGTAAAATCCCAGCAGTTTGGGAGCGCAGAACCTCCTTCTCCCACCTCCTTTCTACCTCCCCCACTTCCCCCAAATCTGCTCAGCCTACTCTGAATCACTTAGGGGAAGGGAAAATTGGGAAATGACTGTATTTTAAGAATTAGCTTAAAGCAAATGTCCCTGCTTGTCTGTCATAAAGCACTGTTTGGACTTTCCCCTTAAAAACAGAAATCAGTGTTGTCAGGGTTACATAGGATAGAAAGGGGGAGGGAGGAAAAGAGGGAGGACCTCACCAACACAAAAAGAACAGCACCTTGCATTTGTGGTTTTTTTTTGGTTGGTTGGTTGGTTGGTTGTTTTTTTCTTTATATCACTTAAACTTGTGAATGTAAGAGAAAGGAGAGAGAAGGTTAAAAAAAAAAAAAAAAAGCAACCAGATAGAAAAGAAAGCTACTCCAAGTAAACTGCCTAATTCCTAATTCAATTGAAACCCGTGCTTTTGCTAATTAAAACAAATTAAAATACATTTACAATTTTAAGAAACAAAAATTGAATTTATGTTTTGTATAACAGTAAATAATTAACACTCATTCTGAAGATAGCCAAAAAAATTCCCAATGAAATGTCATATTAGTCCTGCATCTTTATGTGAAAAATGCATGAAAAATAACTATCACTCCACAGTAATCTTTCTAGTCCCTGCTCCTCACTTCTGCAACGCCACGACACCTCTGTGGACACTTCCTAATGTCACACCACCCTGCTTAAGGACTGCTTTGGACCCCATGCAAGGACACAGCCCGTTTCAGTAGGCTTCACAACCCAACCACCTCCAGAGGGGAAGATGAGATTCAACAAAGATGCACTTGGTCATGTCCTCCTCCCACACGTCATGAGGAGCTGATGAGTGTTGGTGGCACTGGGTTGTCTGCCCAGTGGGTACTGGGTCACTGTGATTTTATCTGCTCCCACTTCACAGGAACCCTAAAAAGCTCCGTGAAGTGATAGAGCGGTTTGACCTATCCAACCACGGGACATTTTTTTTTTTTTTTTTTTTTTTTTTTTTTCACTGCATGAACTACAGGGACATCTTAAGTCAAAATTAAAACTTCAAAGCCAAATTCTTAGGAAGTTTTTTCAGACATTAATCTGAAGGTTAGGCAATGACCTAGCCATCATACACTTCAACGAACATTCAGCTCATTTTGCGTTACGGATAATAAATAGAGGCAAGACTTATTTGAGGGACCAATACAGAAGGGAATATATTTGTTTTGATTTGTTTGTTTCTTTTGTTGTGAAGAAAGAAAACACACTTCCTAGTGCCCTATGTTTACACAGTAATCAAATAAAAATTAATAAAATGAAGATACCAAGGGTAGGAGACTGCTATTTAAGTGTACAAGTGCAAAATGTGCAATTTCGGTTAGTTTAGGCTTTAAGGGTAAAATGAAAAGCACTGAAGAACACAATCAGGTCCATAAATCTAACAGAACTGTCCTCAAAAATCCTTTCTATCTGCTGTGCACTGTTTGCCTACCAGTGCTTGCTTTGTTTTACTTTCACTAGAAAAATCCCTTGGTCCCAACTCCTCTGGGCGGTGCACATGCGCAGCCGCTGCTGGCTCACAACAGTGCCAAAACACCAAAATCAGCCAAAATCTGTTTCAAATTCTCAAGGGAGACCCTGTATCTGTGTCCCCTGGGATGACAGGCCCAGCGAGGTAACCCTGTGGCCAGCCTGCTGGGCTGGAGCTGCCACGTAGGGGCCTGCTGGGGCTGGCACGCAGGCCTCCTGTGATGGCAGGTCGCGATTTCTCAACCGTTTTCCTTCTCTCATCGCAACAGCAGACTTCTGTTTATCCATTTTCCCGTTTTATGCCATAATATTGATCACTGACGCTCAATTTTCACCTTTCCTTCCCCTCTCAGGTTTGAGCAAGCAGCCACAGGCAATATAATGGGGGAAAAAAACAGCACAAAACCCATCAAGCTGACGTTATGTACCATCACCCCCAGTCACTTACAAGCCTGCTCTACACGTGCCTGTTCATTTACAGGTATTGGACCACAGTTTTCAGACTTGGAGCCTGTGTGCAGACAGAAGCTCAACCGCTCGCAGCACGATGCAGAAAACGATCCAAGCAGAGCAGGTTTTAAAATAAAAATAGATTGCTTGTTTCACTCCTGACTGTGGAACATATTAATCAGGAGAGCCAAAATTCACAACTGTGCATCTTGACAAATTAGTTTTCACATTCATTTTGTCGAGTTAGATAAATATCTCCACAATGCTGTGTCTCTTGCAAGGCAAAGAAATTATTCCTTTTAAATATACCATCAAACAAATTGCAGATATAAATATGCTACCAATTAAGAAGGTAACATAACAGACTGTCTAATTAATGCATGCACTGGTTTTGACAACTCTGTATTTGACATTTAATCTACTGCTCTGTGCAACTTGCTTCTGCTGCTAAGGGAAGTGAAGAGAAATAATGAAAGTTTGGGGAAGGCCCATGAAATCATAGGCATGCGAGGGCAGGCTGGCAGTGCCACGTTTCGCCATGGACACCGGCTCTGCAGCAGCTCACCACAGGCTCTGGTTAAGACTCATTGTCGCAACCACACGCAGCTGAAGTTTGGGTTACATGCGGAAAACAGAATCTCCTTTCTGGCTAAGGCAACACTTTAGAGAAACCCTCACAGCTGAGATACTTCATGGAAACGTATCTGCTAGGGCACCAAGACCCATAAAGAGGGAAGTGATGGGAGAGCAAAAGGTCAAATCACCAAAAAAACCCAAATCTCATTAGGGCAATAAGGCCATACTCTCTTCTACCCTAAGTACTTCCCATAGAGGTGAGGCGCTCACTTGTAAAAATTGCTTCCCCCTACCAACAAGAAAATCAAAACTAAAGAGATTCTTATTCCACTTTCCTCTCTACCACAGACCTTCTTTAAACGTTAGTGAGTTTATATATGACAAATTTGGCATCACAGAGTCACACAGCAGTCAACCTTTCAGATTTTGCCACAGGGCAGTGCGCGAAGGCGTGCAGAGAGGTAATGCCCAGGTCATGAATGCTGAAGCAGAACGTCCCCCTCTTCAAATGCCCCAAGCAACGTAATAAAAACAGCATTCCAGCCTCAAAAACTGACCCAGCCAAAATGAAAAAGTGTTAAAGGAGGACAAACTGTACCAGCACACTCACACAACATGTGACAAGGTTGTGAGATACCAGCATCACACACACAACATTTTTTAACAAATTGTTAACATTTGCAGACATTTTGATTTGCTTCCTATTTTTCACTATGCAGCTGTTCACCCCAAATCTGATGACTTACATTGAACTCCTCCCGGAACAGTTTCCCTTCATCTGCTGACCGGATCCTTATTTCCTCTTCAAGATTTTCTACTGGAATAGGGAAATATTTCTTTGGGCCTGAAGGAGACCTGCTGAGCAGCATCACCCTTTGCTGTTCTGTCAGTTCAAGGAAAATAAACGTTAAAGCCATGTTCAGAGCACACCAATAAATTAATTCAAATTGCAAATTAATTTGTATGTTGGAGGATGTCAAAACATACTCCTCAAACGAGATTGAAATCAGTGATAAAGCTGCTTTTAAATGAAATAAGAAACCAAAGCCACAGGCCAAGTGACTTCTTCAAGACACACTCAGCTCAAGTAGAACCACTACTGGTAACATCAATGGTTTCTGTACTCACACCAGATTACAGTGTGACCAAGTTTTGTTTAGGAAAGAAGAAGGTTCCCCTTCTTCTGCTGAGGAACAGACAGCAGCCGAGAGCCACACTGCAGCACAGCACGGACCGGAGGGACAATTTTTGGTATTTATCTGCAGGAGATACTACTGGATTACTTCACACATAAGGCGAGGGGCACCTGTAGCCTGGTAGACGAGCATGACTGCCAGCAGCCAGGCTTCAAAACTAAACCCTCCCAATGAGTGCATGAACCACTGATCGACAGGCACGGAGAAACTCCAGAGCAGGTTCAGCTGGGCTTGTGCACAACCACCGGGACTGAACAGGAAGCACCCGGGGTATATTTAGAAGCCCAAATTTCTTGACTTTTTCTTCCACATTACTTTAACCAAGTCTTCAGTTCAGATGTAGCATTGTGGATTTGACAGAAAGAACCACCGTAACTATTACATTTCATTACATTTTCCTCTTTGTTATGGCCACAAAATTTACAAGCAAGAACCTAATGGCTCCTCGACATGTACTGTGTTTGAACTTCCTGAGCCCCACTGAGCCACCAGCCCTGGGGGCTCCCTGCTCAAGGAAATAAAAGCAGCACATTCAAAAAAGCCAGGGGAAAACATTTATCAATTCCTGGGAGTATTTTATTTTAGTCCATCTGGCTTACAGCACTTCCCTATCTCATCCCCTTGCTTGCCTCTGTTTACGTGCAGGAACAACTTGCTACTTTCACAAAGACGTAAGGGTTTTGTTTGTTTGTTTGTTTGTTTGTTTGACTTTTAAGAAGAAATATAACAATCCTTTCTCTTAATATAATGACCACAGTGCCAGAAACTTGGATCTCAGTCAGCATCCTAATAAAACTTTTATAAAGAACCTGAAGAACATTTACAAAGTATTTGCTGCATCACAACATGAAGTGAAAGTTATTTAAAACCAACAACTGGAAGTTTAGATAGATCAATGCAGATTAGATAGATAGATAGATAGATAGATAGATATAGAGGACCTCTTTTTTTTTTTTTTCTATTTTCTCTTTATTAATAATCTTAGAACTTACATTATAAAATAAGAGATAAGTATAATTAATGCTTGCATAATTGAATTCTTGATGAATGACAGAGTGTGTGCATACACACACAATTCACACAGACAAGGAAAGCAAATCTCTCCTTACCCTGTTCTTCTAAGATTCCATTTGGCATCTTTTTGTCACCGGAGTTCACAACAGCTTTCCGATGTCTTCTGAACCTTAAATACACATGCCACGTTAATCTGAGAAACTATGTTTAAAGGTAACATGCACTTTCCCAAATCAGCCTTTACCAACCATGTAAGCCTGGAGAAACTGTTTCTGTTCATCTTCCCGTGAACTGCTACGGCGAGAGCCGCTAGCACCACGGCTCCCTGTCCTGCGCTGTGATGGAGGCTGCCGCACCATGCGCACACACGCTTTCATTTCCTCATTAGATCATATCAGAACAAGACTGAACTAGTTCTGCACGCAATGCTCCGCACAGACCTACCTGAAAAAATAGCCAGCCAACAGAATGAAGATGATGAACACCAGCAGCAGGATCAGCATGGAAGTCAGCAGGTCCTTGTGTAAACTGTTCTCCTCCGTAGAGTCTGCAAAATGAAAGACAGTGAATGTGAAGCAGCACAGAAGCAGACTGCCTCATCCAGCACAGGCAGAAACAGCCTGGGATATCAGAAACCGTTGGTTCTATGCAACAATCTGCTTGCGCTTACTAAAAAGCATCACAAATTTATTTAATATATGCAAAGCTGAAATCAAAAGGTTTTTTTTTTGTTGTTGTTGTTGTTGTTGTTGTTGTTTTCCCCTCAAAGGCACACACACACAGAGCACTCACTATCTGTTGCTGAGTGTCACATATTTTTGGGGGTTGTCTGGTTAGCAAAAAATTTAAGGTAAGTTTAAGTGCTGTAAGGTCCTGAACTACATTTGAAGCCCATTCAGAAAGTTTCCTTGTGCAAGGATCCTTGTGCACCGCAGCTGCTTTTCAGCCAGCCAGAAATCATCCAGGGGTGCCACCCCTTGCTTAGACTTTATCTACTCCAAAGGCATGGCGTCTGTTTAAAGCACATGTAACTTATCCAACGTGACACGCCACGATGTACGCAAATACAGGCAGGGATTTTTATAAACACTCAGAATGGAGATAAAAACAAATCTATGTTATATCCAGCACAAACTGCAAGTCTCACCCTTCTGTTAACAGTGGTTTTTTTCCAATGTATGTGGCACTTCGCATTTCAGTTTCAGTGTGCCTTCTGTAACCTTTTAATGCTCCTGAACAATATATAACACATTAAAATCACACACAAAAAAGAGAGCATGTTTTGTTTAAGCAAACAAAACTCTCAGCCTTAGTTTTCAGCAAGAAAAATACAGCCTTGCTGCCAGGTTCTCCTTACGACCAGGCGCGTAAACCCAAGTTTCGGCATCGGAATGGGGCAGATGGGGCTGGGAATTATTGCCCAAAGCAAGTGGGCAGAGCTCTCCTTGATCACAACTGGACAGCATCCCTGCAGTAGCAGCCCATGCTCATAGCATCTGCCAGCAAGGGTCTCGGGGCCCCAGTTCTCTGTCCATACAGCAGCCTTCCTCAGCCTTCCCCGTGTGCTCTTTTTGTCAGCCTTCTTACCAAGGTATCCTCTACCAAAAAGAAGGCAGTTTTGGTTGCTGGTGGCTTTCTTTTTAAACTGCATTTACACATCCTTAATGAGTTCCTCACGATTTCTATGGTGGTCTTTGAACGTGGAGAGAGGCAGCAGTAATTCTAACACCTCTTGCATTTGTGCTTACCTAAACTCTTTCATTTCACTTTCTGAGTAGGCCACAAGCCATGACATAAAATATCATTCAATCACAAGATTACAGTAACTACCTAAAACTACAAAGTGGTCCTCCTAACAACACCAGCCCTGTATCAAACGGTATTTTTCCACGTCGTGGGTAATCAGCGCTTCAAAACAAATGAGCCTGGTCATATTTAAGTCACGGGTGAGAGAGCAGGAGGCAAGCTTGATTAACACTGTTGAAAAGAAACTCCACAAAGAGAAAACATAAAATTTGGAGAGAAGAAATGTGAGGTTTCGCAAGTAGCATATTAGGGCCTGGAATAAAACCTCCTTTATAGGCATATCCATAGGGCAGGCAGGGAGAGCAGCTACCTCAGTCTACATAATAGTACGAAGAAAGGCAAGGCAGTAAAATGCATAAAACTTGACATTTCAGTGGTATATGAAGACAAAAGTGACAGGCATGACAAAATCGTAATCAGAAACCAGCACTTGACAGGCTTTCAGAAAATCACTCCTGTAGGAAGTGTCTGGTTGGGATCACAGCAGGCAGAAGCAGCCTAACAATTTCTGTGTAGCATTTAGCAATACTCTCTATAGAAACAATAATCTGGCAAATAAAGAAACAAGAAGTATGTATTTGCCTTTCATGGGTAAAATGAACCGCTTTAGCCGACTTCTGTAGTTTGGAAATTTGAGACTGAATATCTCAGATCCTCCAGGATCTGGGGGTTTTGTTAGTGCTTATAATCGCTTCTGTTTCAAGATGCCTAAGACAAAATGACAAACAGCAAAAAAATCTGAGTCACGGGGGAATTAAAATTTCCCTCAGTCCATTACACAACACAAAATCCCCCATCTCTTCCTTTCCGAAGAGCTGACACATCTCACACCCTATTTTTAAGGGGACCTTGGAAAACTGATTCATGAACAAGGGCCACGAACAGCTTCCAGTGCAACCCTGGAGCAGTGCAGCCTCCTGCCGGAGGACTGCCCATGCTTCCTTCAGGACAGGGCAGCCCTGCAACGACCGCTGCAATTCTCTGCATCAAGATCTTTCCTCTCCCCCTACAAGGAGATGAGGCCAAAACCCATGAATGGCTCTTTCTTCCTCGTTTGTGGGCACATCTATTTCTGAAGCCTTGCGGTGGCACTTCAGTGGCCTCACCAGAGCCTGCACGTAAGGCATCGCATGATTTTAAACAGTTGCATTTATTACCTGTATTTTATTCCGTGTCCACACTGGTGATTTTATAAATGCAACCCAAAAATTGCAACAGAAGGCTGTGACAGGGCTTGGGCCACTCTAGATTCACATACAGATAGACCTTTGGCCAAGATAACTCTACGTATTAAGTCAGATTTTAATGGGAGACTGAAACACAGACCTGAAATATTTCTTTAATCAGTGCTGATTCAAAAGTTGACAACTGAAACATGAGTAAGTACATGCAGAAAAGGCAGATGTCTTCTAAAGCATCTTCTGTACCACAGCCATGCTGGGGAAAATTTCCTGCTGCTCCAACACAAAGAGAGCAGTGGCCCAAAACCGCATGGTTTTCTGCTCACAGCTACATGAAAACAATTGTCTAGAGGGTACATTTCAGAACTACAATGAAATAGGGACTTTCAGCTTGGCAGAGGAGGAGGATTGTCACCAGAAGGATGGTGTCAACCCCTCGTGCTTCCCCTGCCACCCACCGAGTCTGACTCACGGGTCCTTCCCTCCTGTATTGCCTGCGCTGCTGTCCCAGATGTCTGTAAGGCTTTTTCTGGAAATGCATCACCATTTCCTTCAGGGTTAGGATGTTCCTAGTTTCAGTGTGCTAGCATTAAAAACAAAAGCAACCACAACAAAAAGGGGAACTAACGGCAGTATCTACACAACAACACGTCCTGCTGTCCTCCCTCCATACTCCCTCTACGGCTTTGCTCTTCTTCATCCCTGGATCACTTCCTTTACGTGTAGGACTGGGATAGTACAGTGGCCCACGAATGCAAGTGACAGCAACATTGGTATGTAGGCATTGCTTCCATCAGACTGAGGCTGGATGGAGGAGCTCTTTACCACGTCTCTGCTGAAGATTTAAGCTCAGCTTGCATCAGATTTGGCACCCAGCTTGGCTGGTGGCCATGCAAGGCCTCAGGCCATAATTTAGGGGAGATGTCAGACCACATGGGAGTGCTAAGTATCTTTTACATTGCTCCCTCACTTACACCACTAAACCTGTTGATGTTTCAAAGACCAATCAAGCTTCTTCACTGTTAATTGTGGCCTTTCAATGCTCCTCACAAGCCCCAAAGGGCAGATAACTGTTTCCAAACTCACCAAGAATAACTGCAGGGAGTAGCCAAGCTTCCCAAAGCGTGCAGCCCTGGCACAGAAACCCTTTCACACTCCTGCCGTGCTGCAGGTACTGGGGATGCTACTTGCACTGCAGATGCACGTGTGGCACAGGCTGTCCTTGGACTGATTCTGTGGTGAAGACACACCCGAGATACATACTTTGGGCAGTCCTTAGCACTTTTCATGGACATGGGCAGTTCTGAAACCTCAGGATTGTGTGAGTAGCAAAATATTGAAATATTTTTGTTGCTGCCATAAAACCTTTTGCAAGTGCTTAACTTCTGTCTGCCTCTCAGCAGGTTTAACAGTGATTGATTTACCATAATCTTGCACATTACTGTGTGCCTCACGGACTGAAAAACCTTAAAGCTAACTCACTGCATGGAGAGCTCGCCTCCTTCCTCAGTTTCCCCAGAGCTGTGCTGCCTCCTGCAGGCTTGGCTGAATTCATGCTGCGAGGCAGGGCAGGACCAAGTGCCCCACTCAGTGGGAACCCCAAATCCAGCCTGAGCCCCCTCAAGCTACTTTTGGACAAGAAAACCCCAGGCTGCAGTGAGTCGCTGCACTTCACGGCAGCTGCCTGCAGAGAGGAAGCAGCCAGCCAGCCAATGACCAGGAGCTGGCTTTGATAGGCATGAAAACAAACCCGAAGTAAAAAAAGCCTGAAGAAAAGGTAAAGGAAATAGAAAGATGGGGGAAAACAGCATCCAAAGCCTGCTTCTCTCCTCATGTTCTTCTGCAGCAAATGAAAGAATCATGCTGGCGTTTGCCATCCCGAAGACCAATTCTGCACAGCTGGACTGAGCCCAGCAACCTGCCACCATCAGCCATAGCCAGGTATTTATGAAGTTCTGCTTTTCAAACAAATTATTGGAATTGAGCTTCAAAAACAAATTATTGGAATTGAGCTTCAAAGGAAAAAGTATCTACCAGCAAAGCAGCCCTTTGGCTTTCAAAAAATTAAGTAAATTGGGCCAGCCTTCTTCAAAACTCAGCTTTATGATGATGCCCTGTTTTATTTTTTATTACATGAAAAGGCACCACTCCAGTGTCTTGCATGAAGGTCAACACCTCTGGGTTCAGTTCTGGCAATCCCACAGTAAGACTTCATTCTTTCTGTACGTTTCCTCCATTATTTTCAACACAAGAGAGACTGAGACATACTGCAAATTTTGCGACCAACAAAGGGCTATCAAGATAATCAAGAGACTTGAGCACCAGCCCTACAAGGAAAGGCTGAGAGAATTGGGACTGCTCAGCCTGGAGAGGAGGAGGCTCAGGGGGATCCCACCCATGTCCATAACTACCCAAAGGGAGGGCACTAAGAGGACGGACCCAGGCTCCTTTCAGCAGCACCCAGGGTCAGGCCCAGAGGCCTCAGGCCCAAGCTGGAGCCCTGGGGGCTGCCCCTGGCCCCCAGCAGCACGTCTGTGCTGGGCAGGTGCCGCAGCCCTGGCACAGGCTGCCCAGAGAGGGGCTGGGGGCTGCTCCTGGGGAGCTGCAAACCCACCGGGACCTGGGGCTGGGCACCCTGCTCTGGTGCCCCCACTCATCTGATAACTTCATCGTCTCTGCATCTTAATACATTGGCAGTGGAAAGTGTAAAGAGGGGCATCAATACCATGAGAGATTCATGCAGTAAACACTGCTGAAATCCTTTCCAAACATTTAAATTTAAGAGTTTTACTACTGCAGCTCCCAGACTGCCTTCACATTTAAATGACATAACTAGTGTAAAACAAAACAAAACAAAGCAACAAGAAGAAGTAAAAGAATCCTGACTATGCTTAACACTGGATAACTCATTAATATGTAACTAACTGGGAAATATTTCAATTCTATGCACCAGCATCATCTCTAAACAGTTTGTTATGTGTATTTGATAGCATAAGGTTTTATCTACCCGAAAAGTACATGCAAATCCAAATAAACAAATTTAGGCAAATCCAAATAAATAAATATTGCTTTATATTTAATGCAGTTGAATACCGAGTAAGTGGCAGTACAATTTCTCCAGTAAATCACGGTGCAATAAAACCCAGACTATTCTGATTGCATTAAATGGGAATTTCATGGCAGCAATTTCGTGGTACTTCTGCAGGAAGCAAAATGGCAGCAATGCTGAAAAACTGAGTAATATTCAAAAACATCCCATCTTTTTGGGTCATTCATCAAATCTGCATGCAAAATGACAACTCTTCCCAGTTATTTCCATACTCTTTTAAATAGAGTTTTCTTGGTACTTTAATCAGAAACCTTTATTTATTTTTTTAATATTTTATTAGCTCAGTAGCTATTAAAAGTATTAGATAATCCTATTATCTTGGAACCCTCCATACAGCAATCTGTTTTCAGTGTGCATGTTTTGTTTATCAGACAGAACTCTTCTTTGCTTCTCACAGCAAAGTAATGAAGGCTTTGATATTTCTAAAAAAAAAGTTTAGTTGTACTAATAAATTCTAACTGGTCTCACTGAAATTAAGATTTAATTAAAATATGGAAGATAAGACTACTCTTGCCCACATTATCAGGCTCACATTCAACACAATTTTGAATTAAATTGTGAAGGTGAACAGCATCTACGGGGAAGTCCTTTTTTGTTTTAAATAATTATATTAAAATGTTCTAGGAATTGAAACAGCTAACAAGGTTTCTTCCCAATTCCCATATTCATACAAATACGTATTACATATTCAGACAAATATTAATAACTTGTTCTTCTAAAGCTCCAGTGCCATACAAGAGGCAGGGCAAAGACAACTACTTGACAGTATTTCAGAGCTGTTTATTAGCATTTTGTACATACCTTCATTTTTATTTATATTAAGAATTTACTCGGTTTGAATGACCTAAGCAAAACAAGGGAAAGCAGCACTCTGCTGCCCTGAAGTCTTACGTCTTGCTGAACACAAATGCCTAAGACCTGAGTTGCTACAAATACAGACCGAAAAGATGAACGTGGGATCCAAAATGATTTCAGCACAGTGTTTATATGCAACACAATCAGCTTTGTTTTCCTGCAGCCAAGGCCACACAGAAGCTATTCATTCTGAAATCCATCTCCGAGGTGAGCACAGCGCCGTGCACGGCCACTGCCTGAACAGACAAATAAGCACTGTCAAACCGCCAGCACCCAGCAGCAGCCACACAGGCATTTGAAGACACCTAGCTGGGTTTATGAAGGGTAAGGACAACGTGCTGCTCAGATTTGCCATCCAGTCATAGAACATAATAGCAGAATCAATGGTCTTAAACTAACTAAATAAATAAAATAAAATAAAAAGACTTGAACTAGCCCTTCTACAGAACTGTGCTGTGTTAGGCCAGTTACAGGAGGTCCTGAAGCAAGAGGAAGAAATGTCAAAGAAAGAAGAAAATGAGGAGAAATAAGAGATGCCATGGTGGACCAGAGAGTAGAAGATTGCTCTCTGGTCTTCGAAAAAAAACTGTTCTATTTTTCACCTGACCTCACCTTATGCAGGACACCTGCACTATTATCCACCTCCAGCTCTTCCTTACATAACTCACATCACTGAAAAGACAACAGAAATATTGTAGTTCCTCCTGCTGTTCTGTTGCTTAAGCAACTCTGCCTCTATTTCAAAATATCAGTGTGTCAGTTGTGTATTTCCCACACACGGGAAAGAGAAAGTAAAGTTACAACACCAGTAAAAGAGAGGTCAAACACAGATGTCATCAGGCAAGATTAGAACATTATGGAGAAATATTCAGGGTGTCACTGCAGGGACCTCACCAGTCCTTTTCCCTCCCTATTCCCACCCCTGCCAATTAAATGGTGGCCTTACTTGTCGTCGTGGTGGGTTTGGGTAATTCAGTTCCATTTGGTGGTAAAGCCTGCACAATCAGAAAGCTAACACAGAGTAGCAGGAACGAACAGGGATGTTCCATCCTGGATCTGAAAGACAAGAAAAGCGTAAGATAATTTTTTAGGTGAAATTACTATTACCTTTTTCCTCTCTTCAGAACAAAATTAAAGAAAAAGCAATGCTTGCTTTACACAAGGGAAGCTTTAAAACTTGTTTTATACCCTCCCATTGCCTTATCACTTAACTTTCTTTTTTGATGCAAAGGGGAAGGAAATGCATTAAGAATGTCTGCATTAAGAATTCATTACAAATGTTTTAAATGCAAGAACAGGAAGAGAGCATTCTGCCATCATTCAAAGATGATTACAGAGATCGGGCCAGAAAAGCTGTTCTGTGTCAGCAGCACCATGGCAGCTGAGGACATGAAGGCAAGGAATCTGGAAATCATTTCCAAAATACAGAAGTACCAGTAACTGGCATCGTGAGAGTAAACGCAGAGCAGAAATTGGGCACGTAGGTTTGGTGGATCCCGTCCTTGTTGCGGGTATCCCACCTTCTGGGGCTCTGAGCTACCTTTTGGTGTTTTCTTACACTGCCTTCACTTCCCACACACAGGCACGCAGAGCACCACGATGTATTTTTTCGGAGAACACACGTGCCATAATTACCAAGCTATAAAACATGGCACGAGAGCCTTCCAAATACAGAAAGTTTCCTGTTTTGTGAGATCAGAAAATAATTTCTAATGGAAAAAAGGTTAGAATAAAGGTGTGATGAAAACAGGATGCTGCTTTGGGGACTGTAGAGAAATTCGGGAGCTTGCTGCAGGAGAAGGACGAGTCAGTAGCTGTAGGCAGACAACCTGCTCCAGAAGCACTCCAGTCCCTCAAAAGTGAGGCACGATTTTATAATGGAAAACAAATAAATCTTGTTACTTTTGCTGAGCAGTTATCTAGTCCCTAATAGTCAGGTTAATTACAACAGGCTGCCAGCCCAGGCAGCAGGCAGTCGTGTTTGATTTTCAAGTGTCACCTTTGGCAAAAACGCTGCACCCAAGCACTGTGGGCACGCGCTGGCTTTCCCAAGTGGCAGAACACGGCCAGATGGTGGTTCTGCGTCCACGGCTAAAACTGTAACAACAGCACTACGGCACGACAAAGCTCCCCGATGTTATCAGTATAAATATTTAATAGCACAATTTACACAGGATATTATATAGGACTGCTTAACAACAGACAAAAAACCAACAACAACAAAAACAACAACAAAAAACAGCAACAACAAAAAAACAACAAACGCAAAACCCACAGGAATGTTGGTAGTCATTAGAACAACCACAATGAAAAACCTCCCTTAACAGCAACTTTCACCCCCTCTTGCCCATTCACCACGCTCGTGCCTGCTACCCAGACGTGAGCCTCAGTCCGGGTCTCTTCACTACGCATAGGGCTACATTCAAATTCAACTCACAGCTTGTATTATTGTAAACAACAAAAAAAAAGGTAAAAATAAGAAGAATTAGAACAACAGAACAGTGAGACTTGAAACTTGTTGATCTCGTGCTCAGAAGGAGATTGCCCCAGCAGGCCAGGGCCCCTGCTCCCAGCCCACCAGCAGCTCTGGGATGCCCACAGGTGCCTCAAGGAAGGGCATGAAGTCAATTTTGCATAATCTGATATTAAAGCTTATTTATTTACTTTTTTCAAGGCTCCGTTAGATGCCGAGTAGCCTTCCTGCCCGCCGAAATCACAAGGTAAATTGCCAAGGTAGCTCCTTCCAGAAGAGACTGCCTGTGCCTCTGTACATTGCCCCTACATCTAAATACGTGACATTTCAAACTCTTACAAGCGGTGTGAAAACACAGAAGTAAGAAAACATAGCATGAAAATAAAAAGACAAAATGTATATTTTTAGAAAACAACAACAAAAAAAACATAAAGCTTCCTTACATGGGAGCACACACTTAATAGAATTTCTTTATTCTTGCTCCCTTTCTTACACTTTGGAAGCTCAGTGGATCTAGCTGATTTTTCTTCTTCAAGAAATTATTTAAATTCAAGAACTAACAAAGAAAGAATAATAAAAAGTGTTATTAGCATCAAACCTTATTTTCCTAAATTCCCTTTTTTCAGTCCAGCTTCCTTCTTGACAGGTTTACTCTCGCAGTTCCCCCTGTTACTGTTTGTAACGTAAGCAGACCAGACATCTCACACTACCAGGCTCAGCAAACAGCCAGGTTAATCCTGACCTGGCCATTCATGCGATTAGGTAACTAATTATGCACAACTGCTAATTGCAAAATGCTTCAGCGGGCTGCTGCACCAGACCTGGTGTGCCAGCTCGGACCCAGCCGAGCCGAGGGATCCATCCTCCTGCTCTGAAACTCCCCAGGTACGAGGCACTGCTTCAGCCAGGTCGAACTGGATGAAATCAGAGCCACTGAGAGCTTTTTATGGCAATCACCGTAGTGACCGTACTGCTATCAACCATGTGAAGTTTTATACTAGGCTACCGGGAATGAGCTAAACAAATGTATTTTTTTTTTCTCTGTCTTCTCTATCCATTGTAAGAGTTGAGTAAGAAGTTAATATTTAGACATCGGAGGGTGAACGGGCTGTATCTACAGATGCGAGACAATCACCTGCCCTAAAAGCCTGGAAGTCACCGGGAATTGTTTGGTTCAGCAGAATGAATACCCCCCGTGGAAGTCAGCGTAGTTTTGGAAGCAAGCCATGTCCAAAAGGCTGACAAGTGTAAGGAGCCAAGTGCCTCACAAACCTGCTGCTGTGAGGGTTTTGCGGACAGACATACAGTGCCAGGCATCTCACGTCTGTTCTCTTGAACGTGATAAAGTGTAGCTTGATTACACATTTGATGCCCCCAGATTTATCAGAAACAAACACAACTACCAGGTTTATGCAAATTCTGGGATCTCATTTTTGTCTCAAGCCATGATTAAGTGCTTTGTATTCTTGCTTGCTAAAGGATGGATGAAAAATTATAGCAAATGTTGGGGGCAGATACAAGAGACTGAGCTCAGTACGATCAAGTACGACGTTCTGCAAAGCACCGAGTGCTTGTCTTCAGGCAGGGGTGGATGGGGAGTAAGCAAGTTGCATAAAATACAGTAAAATACAGTGAATTTTACCGTGTATGTGTATTTATCTGCTTCATATGCTGAAAGGCATGCAGCTACTACAGGACCCCAAGTACAGAATTTTCTGAAACCAAAAAACCCAACCCCTGTAGACAGAGCAACGCTTTCCTGTCCCAAGGAGGTGCAGTGTCACGATACGGTCTGTTAAAAAAAATAATGAAAAAATAGAACAACTCATCTCCAGAAAGAGCAGGCAGGCAGAAAGGCGCCGCTGAACAGGAAAGGACAACTGTGTACACTAGAGAAGCCTCTTGCTGATAAAATCAGAAAGGAAGGAAGAGAGGTGTGAGGTGCACGCTGTGGTTATTACACAGCTTTCACGGGGCTCAAGGCCACCTTCCTTCTGCAAGACCACTGCTGCCTGCCTGCAGAGAGCCACAGCAGCCGCTTTGGGAACTGCATTTTTGCTGCTTGTATCCCACGACATCCAGTCCTTATTTCATGGATACTTGTGGGTAGCTAGCTGAGGCACTTCAGCTTAACTCCACCGATTCCCCCCCCCCCCTTTTTTTTTTGTAGTAGAGGTTATTAGCTATTCCTGATTAACTAAAGCCTTAAAATGTTGAAACCTGTTAGCGACTGCTGCTACAATCACAGTTTTAAAAGTCTGCATTGTTATGGAAAATGCTTCCATGTCCAGCAGAGAACCTGATAGCATGACCAAAAAAAGTCACTGTGAAACTGCACAGCGAGCTCCAATCCTGCCCAGGCGGCACGGCACTTAACGTCCAAATGCAGTCCTGGCGTAGAAATCCCGGGAAGATGCAAAGCTCCTGGCCAGAATTTGTCACTGCCGCTGGTCCTTGGGTCTCTCAGGGACATGGCACAGTGGATAGCTCAGCCCCCAAAGTGAGAAAATGGCACTGTTGTCAGGGATTACTGCACCAGGACACGTTCAATTTCTGTCTTGGCCACACAAGTGAATCCTCCCCTGACCTGACAGTTTAAGAATAAAACCTGGGCTTTAAGAAATTATGATAATAAAATCATATTATGATAATCACTTCCGAAAACCTAATTAAAACCAAAAGAAATCCAATAGGTATTCACCTCTTCAGCTGACAAATGCTTTGGTACCTGGGATGTCGGTCACACCACAAGCAACCACCTACCTAAGAAGATCCACAGCTAGCCAAACCTTCCCCAGTTGTGAAGTATTTTGAGTACAGAATAGAGAATTTACTTCATAACCCATAACTGAGGATTTAATAAAAAAAAAAAAAAGTTCCAAAGGAATACATGGAAATTGGAGAAGGGGAAGCCCTAAATGAAAATTTCAATAAGTTTGGTAAAAGCTGAATGTTTTGGTCTGCTTTAAAAAATATGAACTTTAGAAAAAATAAATACTTCAGGTATTTATTTTTTTACTTCCTGTAATTCAGTATTGCTCGGAGAATTAAGATATCCTAAAATCCAGAGGAAAATGAAAAAACTTGTGATAGTTTTTGCCTGCATTTGAGATAAAGGTTAGTTCAAAACTGAAAGGCACGTCTGACTTCCAACAACTGATCAAGCCACCCTCCTGCAGTGTGCATTGGGAAAAAAGATAAATGCCTTTAGATACCTGAAAATATAAATATATACATAAATACACCTATACACTATCTATCTATCATACACACGAAGGTCCTCATCTGGGCAACGCAGCGGTATAGATGAGCCTGGCAAACTCAGCGTGAGCTGATGGAGCAGCCCTCTCTCTTTCTGTAATGACACCTGGAAGCACAAAACACAATGAAAGACTGCAGTAAGAAACTAAAATCAGTATCCTCAGCTACTCGGAATGACTTGAATTTGTCTTTCCAACCTCCGCTCTTTGTGACTGAGTTCATTTTTCACAGTGCCAGACGAGCCGATGAGCGATTTCCACGTGGCGCGCAGTGCGGTGCCTTCGTGCGAGTGCATCCCGTGCAGCTCAGCCAACAAGAACCTCTGCTAGGGATCACTCTACGAAGGCGATATTCCTGAAAATCAGCTGCACAGCCTGCTGCACAGCCCTTTCTTAGAGGGGAGTTATAAAAACAGTGCGATACCACCATAAAAACCTATTTGTTTTAAAATGGGCCTGCCTACAGCACACTCACTGCCATATTTTTTTGGACATATAAATACGGGTTTTGCTACTGGCCTAACAGGAATAGCAAAAGAATGTAAGGGGTAAATACTTAACATTTAAAATCCTATGAAATTTAATAGAACTGCTCGCAAAATCATATCTGACAATCATAATTCCTGTTGTGTACAGAATACGTGCAATAAAGGGCTTTTAAAAGAGATGGAAATAATCAGATTAAAGACTACAAATTAGAATAACCATTTACACATAAGAGATTGAGTGAGGCAAAGTACCAATTAACCGAATAAAATGAATTTTCATTTAGAATAATGAAGCTTGATAGACTGTCTTACTCGCTTAGTCACTTCACCCCTAATTCGCACAGACAAACTATTACGTTTGTTTTCACTTTCAGGCGAGGGAAGGTCAGCATATGTAGCACAGAGTTTGTGCCTGGAAAAATTTACTGCAGACAGCTGAGAAATGTAAATTTCTGCTCTGCCAAAGGCTAGTGTGGTAGGTAATCACAGTATCGGTAGGCGCGCACATTCATGGACTATTTACAGCTTAACAAGGATTCATAGAGAAAACGTGTTATCTGTTCCAAAAAGATATGTTTAAAGATAAACATCTTATTACAGACTAAAATCGATTTTTTATTTTTATTTTTTTTAATTCCACTGACCATATTTAGCTGGTCCTACCAATCTTCCTCAACATCACGAGCAAGTCTCCAATCCTACCATGGCTAGGGGTAGTTCAAATCCATTTCAATTAGTAATGCTGAGCTCTCCAGTGAATATAAATCACGGGTTGTCACTAGCAGATTAAGCACTGCATTAGCAGGTCTGCTCCGCGAAGGATTAAATGACAGTGTTTGCAGTGGGGTTGACATGCCACCATTAAAAACTGACACTTGCCACATTAAAAACGGTGAGAAATTTTTCAATCAGACTTTACAAATGCATCAAGGAACACGAGGCAGTTGGATGGAGTATTACAGTAATTTTTTTTTATTTTATATATATATATATATTAATTTTATTTGCTTGAATTTTTGGCACTGCTACTTACTGGGATTAGAATCAAAGTAATTATGGAGATGTGCCATAAATCACAGCAAAAAGATAATTGCTTTAGAAGTGTTTCAAACCAGGGACATATTGAACTTTGGCTGTAGCCTGAATTTTTGGAAAACTCTCCGTATTTGGGTAATGTATGCCTTATCTGAAGGGACACTTATTTTTCACGCTGTGCCGAGTGGCTCTCAATGAAGCAATAAAAAGGCTGTGAAGGCTTTAGGGATGCCATATTTAAAATTACACAGGTGAGACTTAGAATTCTCAGTTTCCACATCACAGAAATCCAAAATTAGGAAAACAGTACACAAGATCAAGCCGACAGTAACAGTGAAGGAAGCGTAACTTCCGAGAAATTAAAATTGTTTTCAAATTCAAAGCTACACTTCCGTGTGGAAGTAAACAAAGCTTAGGACAATTACTGCATTTTCTTTCTCACAGAGGTACATTTATTTGCAAGCACTTTTCAAAGAACTCTTTTCACTGCTTTTGAAGTTGTCTGATCAGCTCTTTCAGTAACTCTCTCAGCAGGTGCTTTTTGGGGATGCTCAATCTCCATCAGCTGGCACTGAGTTGAGATTGGCCTAAGGTAAGCAGGTCTACACTTAATGAAGTATAATTAATCAGGATGAAGTCAGCAAGCAAATTATAGTTAATAAAATAGTTTGCCATATGATCACAGAATGATTTAGGTTGGAAGAGACCTCCAAGATCACCGAGTCCAATGACTAACAGAAATACGTGTAGATGCAACGCTTTTTCTTTTAGTTGTGATGAGTATTATTAAGCATGTCTTTCCCTCAAATCCGGACTGCTACAACCAGGAGCTATAGAACCACAAAATATCCTGGGTTGGAAGGGACCCACAAGGATCGCTGAGCCCAACCCCTGGTTTCACAAAGGACTACGTAAAAATGACACCGTACAAGTGCAATGTACCGAGGACACCATCTCAAAACTTTCATACCTTGTATACAGAAAACTGTTTAAATACTCCTGGAAACTTCAAATAAAATTCCTGCAGTTCCTTCCATTATAAAAAATAATAAATCCCACCTATGTTAACTACAAATCCCCAAATAATATTTTTTAAAAAGATTCCCACCCATTAACACCCACAAACTGAAGTTTTAATCACAAAGGAGTAAGTTAAAATAACTCCAATCTAAGGCTAAGTGTAAAGTCCCATGGTATCAATGTAATTAGTGAAATGAAACATTTTTTATATAGGTGCTTACACAACTGCAAGATTCTAAATATAACCGTGGTAGCTGTAAAAGCACTGAGTAACACAGCTGAGCAAGCAGGGCCCTCTTTTGGTAGATCACCTCGGCTGGACCTACACCGCTCGTGACGTCTGCCTGAAGCCTGCTTCTGAATCTCCAGCGATGCTCTTCAGCACCCCTCAGCAATGTGTCCCACCACTCCACTTGTCTGGGTTTTCTTGTTTTGCTTTCTGGATGCCCTCACCCCGTGAGGAGCCATCCCACCATTCCCATTCGAGCTTCCTATGCTTGCAGACGCCCAGGTCCCTTTGATCATCTCTTTAGGAAACAATTAACAACAATTCCTTCAGCCTCTTTGAACCAGTCACTTCTAACCCTGGTGATTCTCATCCCTCTGACCTCTCCCAGCCCAGATCTTTCCCCAGGTGCTCACAGGGCATCAGGGAGGCCTCACCAGTCCAAATCCAAAGGGCTCGATCCATTTACGGTCTCAGAGGTTGGTGAACGGCACGCACCGTGGCACGGGACGGATCGGACTCCGAGCTTCTGCGGTGGAGGCAGAGCACTTCCCCAGCTCGTGCTGCGCCGCTCATTGCTCCTGCTTCTGGCTTCTGCACCTGCTCTGCATCTGCATGCTGTCCTCTCCACAAAGGTTCCCTAATTACTCAAGGCTGCTCTGAATGCCATTAATATAACACTTCCCATGCAAGCCAAGCCATTCACAGACACAATACGTAACACCACACAGGGGACTGCGAAGGCCACACACCTGCACTCCTCAGGGCAGGGTTTTTCCAATTAATCGCTGCTCTGAAGGCCTGGGTTTCATCACATCCATCTTTCTCCGACTTGCTTCTCAGACAGCATCCTCTGAGACAAGGTCAAGAACCTCACAGCAGCATCTCCGGCTGCTCCACATGGGGCATGTCACACCGCCACAGGAACACGCCTGATCCGACAGGGCATGCCACATCATCTCTTACACATCTTTCCAACTGCTTCCAGGGACATTTAATTGTTTCGGTGTTTGTCCTGGAAATGAAGGTAAGCTGACCATGCAACCTCCAGCTCCTCCTCACCTCCTTCCCAAAGTGGGCCCATACGATGTCCTCTGCCAGTCTGAGCAGTGCCTGCCAGTCCCCACCAGCTCCCAGACACAGCCCCCATGAGGCTGCTTGGTCTGGGTTGGAGACACCAAGCCCCTCAAAACGCCGCAGGCCGCCTGAGCAGCCACGATACGGCACCAGTGCTGGATGGCCGGGGTGGCCTGGTCCCCACTCGTCCCCAGTCAGGGCAGGAGGCTGACGAGTAGCACTGAGCATCCCGGCCCGAGGAGATGCTCTTGCAGACCTTCTTTCACCTATCTATTCAAATGAGGAACCCCCGAAGGACCTCTTCGTTCAGCGACACCTACAACAAATCGATCCCAGTCATCTCGTTAGGGTACAGCTGGTAAAGGAGGGGAACAAAGTCAGCTCTGCAAAAACAGAAGTCTCATCAGAAAGCAAAAACTTTACAAGAAGTTAGTTCTTCTCTTTTCAAGTCACAGGGACGGGTGCTCTTCCTCCCAGCTTAGCTGGAATTCACAGCCCTTCCCTCAAACAGCAAGCACAGTTCAGCAGCGAGATGCTCATTACAGCTGTAATCTTGACCTGAAGCACCCAGTCTGAGCTGGCCCAAGCTTCCACGATGCTACAGCTTCAGCCAGCATCTGTATCGGTATTTATATCTGCAGCGCTCCTGCAGGCTCGCCAGGTAATTCTGTAAGGTGAAGCTCCATGATATCCCATTATTATTTTTTTTTTCAGATAAAACAAACCATTTCCAGCTTTTTGCAGTTTTCTTACTTCTGCCTCTTGAAGTGATTCCCTTGCTTCCTGACCACTTTCACCGTTTCCTTCTGGTGACACGCCTGGTTGTGGTAGTGGTTTCTGCAGTGCAGGTCTGTGTGCCTGACAAATAAAATCTACACTGAGCTCATAGAAAAATGCCTCATGGAGAGCAAGTGCTGCTGCTGCTGGGGGCAGAATGTAGGAAACAGTTAACAGAGGACCTCACATCGCGTTATCAACATCCTGAGCCGGCCCCACAATTTTATATACAGAAAAGCTTATGATCGCTGCAGAGCCAGCCCTCCCTTTTCCCCCAGTCCCTTGTGCAAGAGAGCGTTGTATCAGCATATTGATGAACATTTGAATAAACTCAGCTTTTGGAGCACACAAAGAGGAGCAAACCTACTCAAAGGGTGTAGGAGGAAAGGCCTCAGCTTATTTTTAGCAGAGGAGGTTTATAAATTGCTGAGTTATTGCTTTCAATCTCAGCTCGCCCCCTTGATCCCTTTGCTACCAGGAACCACTAGAAATTCTCCATCAGAGGCCAAATCCTAAGAGACCAGTTCAAGTTTTGTGGCAGATGCTCGGCACGGAAGAAATTATCTCCAGATAACGAGTTATAACGCGAAAAGCCTGAGTAAATCCGTGGCGAGGAGCAGCTATAACCCACAGTCAATGGCATGGGCTGCAGTGGCACAGCAAGGCCATGCTCCCCACTGCCACTGAAGAAAAAGGCAGAAATAACACGGCTCCAAATGCTCCAGCACTGCACAGCACATGGCCTGCCTCACAAGGCACAAAACCTGTGTTTTTTGGTCACCGGTAGCACAGGCACACAGCCACAGCCCAGCTGCGGACCCCTGGGAGATGCTTGCAGCAGAGCTGGTGTTATGGGCTGGCCCCCCACCCCAGGGCAGGACTGAGCCATGAAGTTCTGAGTTGAGATGGAAGCACAAGTAATTATTGCAGTGAAAAGGGAAGAAAAAGCACTGGATTATTTTATAAGCAGATGTCTAGTGTTAGGTCTCCGCCACAGCCATTTTACAGCCCTATTTCATATCCAAACGTGTCTCCTGCTGCATAAATATTCATTATCTGTCCTTCTTGGTCTAATTTTAGTTAAAGAGAGATCTCTGCAGCAAGGCTGTATTTTGAATTATTTACTATTTCACCTATGAGCTCACCAAAGGAGTAAGTTCACGAAGACAGAAACACGGAGAAAGAAAAGAGCTTTATCCAGCAGACCGGGCTTTTCAGGGCACCAAGCAAACAATTAACGTTGGCCAACAAAGAAGTTGCAGGGCTTCCGTATAAAATCTTATAGGAACTAACACTGCAGGACAAACCTTTTGACTCATTTTAAAGTCTCATTAATATCTTTGATAATACTAAGCAATTGCTTCCCACACCCTACATTCATTACACTTTACTGAATACACATGCAAAACCTTTACAATAAGTGCAAAAATTTGCATTTACATTTTTGCAAGTTCCAGTATCACTCCCCCCCCCACTGCCCCCCCCCAGTAGGCTTGTACAGGAGATTGAAGTAACAAATTAGGGTCACCTTTCCCCATGCGTTGTCAGCAAATCAATTTACGACGCCTTTCAGACAGAGTTCATCCATAAATTAGGCAGTCTGCAATTGATTCACAGAAGAAACCCTGGAGCAGCAGAGTGAAACACCAATAAAATTTTACAATTAACTTGAGAAGTTGCCTTTTGTTCCATCCCAGTGGTCCTTTTATTTTTCAGATGCAGAAAACCTATCATCATACAGATGCTCCCTTGTAATAGATCTATATGAATATTTAAAATCGGTTCTTGAAAACTAAAGCTAATTACATAGGATGGAAAATACATACAGGAGAATTATGTGCCACACAATGGCCAGATTAAATGCGTATGTTTCTGTGGCAAAGTATTTCATTTGGGAGGGAAGGAGGGGAGGAAGGGAAAAACAAAAGCACAATGTATGGGCTGTCTGCACACTCAGACAAACCAGATAAGGAGAACATGACGTCTGGATATTTGAGGGTTCACTCATAACACATCAAAAAGATGTTACACAAAGAGTTAGGTAGCACCTTTGTGGCTTAAATATGCCAGCACCACCACAAATTACACTGCTAACTGCTCGGGTTACAACGAGCCTCCCAGACTCTGACAACTTTCTTCGCATGCAGAAACCCTTCTATAACCATATTCAACCCTGTTCTGAAGTCCCATTAAAATGTGATAACTCGACAACCTGGCAAATGCAGACTTGGAAATGCAGGAAGGATGCAGCCACCCCAGCACCCAGTCTGGCATCCCTGTAACTGGGAGCCCCAGCAGGGCTGGGAAAGGGCTGGAAACCCAAACGCTGGCAGCAGCACGAGCCAGAACCTTCCCAAAGTCACAGGAGAAACAAGAACAATGTTGTTTTGGGGATTAACACTGTGGCAACAGGAGCTCCTGTGACCCAGGCTGGCACAACACGGCCAGAGACCTCACTCGCAGGACTCAACCCCGCAGCTGCCCACAGCTGCTTGTGGAGCCTGTGCCCCAGCCCAAAAGCATTCCCAGCAACGCTCTCTGGCAAAAATGTGTAAGAAACCGTTACAAAATCAAGGAAATGAGCCAAGCCAGATGTTGAACTCATGCCCCGGATAAATCCTTGTGACACCTGCTCTGAGATGGCTCCGTCCGCTCTGCGAAGTGTGCCGAGATTCACTCAGGGTAACAGCTGTGTGTGCACACAGGGGCTGGCTGGGCACACACCAAAACCTGCTCCTTGGGTATTTATTGCAGAGACACAGCTGTAGCAGGGACAGACAGCAGCTCTGGGGTCCTGCAGCTCCCCGGCACCAAAAGCCACAGCCATAGCTGGGCCTGCTACTTACACATGTACTGCAGCAGCTGGTGGCAGGGGGCTGTGATTCTCTTCTCCTGCAACAGTCACTAAGTTAACAGATAAATTTAGCTACATAAAGTAAATATATGACAAAAAGCAGCAGCTTTAATTCAAAATCAGGCTTTGGGACATGAAACGCATCTGATTTTCTCATGCATTATTAAGTGCTACGCCTACTAATAGGCCATTTCTCTCTCAAAAAAAAAAAAAAATCATTACCAATGCAAATATCTAGGGATGCTGAATTCTTTACAGCCTGGAGTCTCCAAAAAATAAACAGAAAGTTCTTTACAGCCCAGGGTCTCAAAAAAAAAATAAACAGAAGCCATGCATTTACTATTAAAATTAAGCTAGCAAGCCTGTGAGTTATTGGGAATGTAAGACCCAGGCCGGCAGCCTGTGCTGCACCCCAGGATGCAGGCATGTATTTCAGGGCAGATTAGGCTTTCTTGGGCAGGAAGGGGCAGGGAGGAGATTTCCCTTTGCTCAAGTTTGAAAAATAAATAAATAAAAAAATGCATTAGTATCATAAAAGAGGAACTAGAAATGAAAAGTTAACCCTGAGAGGAAAAGCACTGATGTAGGCAGGCTGGCAAAGCCCCCAGGCCAAGTGACAGCAGCATGCAGCCGGGTGACACCGGTGCTGTGCAGCAGCTTCCCATCCCAACACCGAAGCTGGGCTTCGAGGGTGATCTGCCACTGAAACAGGCTCCATGGGAATGCAGCAAACTTTCCGTCCCTTCAGCTCTGATCGGCACCAGACTGCTGAGATGTGCATAAACAAGAAATAAGGAAGCGGCACAGCCTGAGGTGCAGCAATGACCACGACAGGCAGACAGACAGACAGACAGACAGACACGTGCTGTGCCAGCACTCTGACCCCAGCCGGGCTCAGCGCCTGCAAACACGTCCTGCACCGGCCACCTCACCAAGCCCCACGGATGCCCTGTTCCTAGAGCTGATGGCTGGCTTCTCGGGATCACAGCCATGAATAGCATCAGACAAAAAAAGGCCTTTAAACTTTTATTTCCTTTAAACTTGCTTTTTACAGGAAAGAAAAAAGCAAACCCATTAAGACAACAAGAAAACCAAACATATTCCAGCAAAGTGCTTCAAAATCTCCGCACATAGTCTGCAGCTCTTTAGATTAACACGAATCATTGCTTGGAGTCAAGACTCAAAATTCTTTTTTTTTTTTTTTTACGTCCTATTATATCTTTTAAACTTCTATCCATCATGATCAGCAAAACAAACAAAAAACCACCACCTGATCTCTGCAGAAGAAGTCTAGGAACAGTCAGGGCACTGCCGATAACCCCCCAGGTAACAGCTGAGCTAGGGCAGAGCTGCAGAGCTTCACCTCTCCCACGTGGCGGTGCAGAGACATGCCACAGCACTGCAAATCATCGGCGACATTGCCCAGCTTGTGCAGGTGACTCAAAGCAGGTAGTCTTGCACATTGGCAACAAGCTTCCTAAATAAAAACCTATGTATTTTTTCTTTTTGAATTGATGTCAGAAAAAGGAGGAATGAGAACCCAAGGCAGAAAACGCTTCACTTTGAAATGACGCTAGGTTTCGCATGGCAAACAAAGCCTATTTCAGATAAAGGTGGTTCTGAAATCAGAGACACGGAGACTTGAGGTAGAACCCACCGAGGAAGACAACGATCTCTGGTGGTTATGCTGACAACAGACCCCAAACTGCCTGAACTGCCAGCAGCTGCACTGCCAGAGGTGTCCTTCACATGTGCCTTCCTCTCCTCCCCTTCATTGTCCTTGTCTCAGTTTTACAGCCCTATAAAGGGGTGGATTCATGTCGGTTCCTGGAGGCAACGACACACGTACGGTAAAGCCAGGCTCTTGACATGCTGTAAAAGACTAATGGGCACTTCAAATTGGGTCTGGAAGCTGTAACTTTCCTTCACAATTACAATTATGGTGGGCTGAGGGGGGGGATCACTGGGGTAGGCACATACAGCACAGCCAGCTCTCAGGCCACCCCGGCCTGCTCACCTTCCCGGTTAACATGAATTTTACCATGAGAAATCAGAGCCTCAGCTTGAAGATGCTCCAATCAGATGGTAAGAACTTACATGTGGGACAAACCAAACCAAACAACCAAGACCAAGCCAGTTCACCCTCTCCCTCTTTCTTGGTATTTGGGCAACACTTTGGGACTGTATACACACCTGATCTACATAGAAATACAAGTAAGAATGGTAAAACTTCCAATATACAAGAAGGAATGCAAAACAGTCTGAGGAACGGGTTGAAAGGTCATCAGGAGGTTTAACAAACAAAGAAATCCCTGCTGGAACTGTGCCCCCCGCTCCCCCCTATGTTACCTGCTCGGGGCCAGGAGCCCTTGGCCTCCATGCGCCCACGCTGCCGCCCGGCTCCTCTTCCTCTCCCTCATCCACTCACCCAACCGCACGTGAGTTGCACTCCCTGTATCTCCAGCCTGATGAAGCAACGCTCTTCTGATAAACATTCCTTACAGTTTCACGTATTTTTGCTACTCTAATGAAGGAAGTACCTCAAAACAAAAGTGAAGGTTGCTGAACTGTTCTTGGTCTCGTTTGCTGCTGACCACGCTGCTCCCTTGGCCGACCAGCAGATGTTACGATACCGTTCAGAAGCCGCTAACACACTGCAAGGTTGCCTTTTTTTCTTTAAGGAAAACCCACAACGCTTTCTGCTTGCTGTTGGCACGGGGAGAAGGACAGACACTCAGGGGTCGTATGGCTCCCAGAAGCTGCCGGCGCAACAGCTCCTTGAGCCGTCTGACACCAGCTCATTGACCCAAACCCTTCAACTTCCACACAAAGAATCCTGATGAGGAAGCTGTTTTTTTCACGTCTGCTCTGGACAGAGGTAAAGCAGTCCTGTCCAAAGACTAGGCTGGTGGAAAAAGTGAATTTATCTTCAGAACACTGTGAGGTTACTCTACTTGTTGTCACTAAAAGAAACACAGCATCAAAACAGTGAAACGTTATCAAAAAAAACACATCTTACGCTGAGGCCCTAGGCATATTTGAGGTGCTATCAATAAATACTAACCCAAACCTGTTTTCCTAGGGAATCAGAAAACCTACTACAGACTGTTCCTTTTGTGCAAGCCAGGCCTACGGCACACTGGCTGGCAAGACCTGTCTGCCCAACAGACACACGCTTACAGCACTTTAACCAACTTTAAAAATGTATTTTTAGGGAAAAACAGACACCAAAAACGCTGTGTGTTTCTGCTCTATGAGGCCATAAGTAGGGCTAAGCACCCGAGGCAGTGCAAAGCTCCCCAGGAGGAGCAGCAGGGCACTCGTTCCCCTTTCTGCAGGCACAGCGCCCTTTGGCAACAGCCCTCGCCCAGGCTACCTCCAAAAGGCACCTGAGGTATCTCCCGTAAGGGAACACCCTCTCTCAAATGGTCCTGATCCCCTTCGCCAAGCTGCACAGCACGCACAGGTTGACAACAGCAGCAAAGTTTTTGCCTTTTCATCCCAGGTTGGCTAGGAAGGATGGGCTACCCCCGATGCTGCAAGTGTAACAACATCCTGCCCATCAGTAGCACCCAGACAATCAGTACCTCACATAAGAAAACTGGATACTTTAAACTTTGTTAAGTCACAAATTATTTACATTCTCAATTGTGTATCAAAATACACTGACAAATGGAAAAAAAAGTCAATTTGTCTTCCATAAGTAATCTGCCCACAAAGCTCCTCATTCTGGACAGAAAGCTTAAGACTGCAGCCTTTAGGCATCAGGAGCCCCACAGATAATTCTTTCTTAGCTTTTTCTGTCTAATGTCAGCTGGATCTCATTTTTTCTTCTGAATGAAAACATAAATTTCATTACTGGAACATTATTAAACTTTTCATTTCTTGACCTCTCCTGAACGTCGATAATTCACTCCCCAAACAGGGACAATTTCCATCGAAGCCACTAATTAATCTGGAGCAAAGCAGAGCAGTACAACACAAGCTATATAGTGTGCTATACAGGCTATATAGGTGACTCCTGGTACCCGTGGGCAGCTCTCAGTGCCTGCACTAGTGTACAACTAGTTTGTGATTTATTATGCAAGTCAAGAAAGCTTGCCTTAAATAGGGGCTCTTGACTGCGTTGCTTTTCCTTTTTCTCCTTTAGGTGACACGACAAAATGTATGTCCCTAAATACACATCTCTCCTCCACTAACCTGCAGAATGGCCAGATGCCTTGTGACAACGTTTCTGCATTGGCCAGTCCTCGGCTCCTTTCCACTCAATTCAGTCTTAAAGGGAAAAAAAAAAAAAAAAAAAAAAAAAAAAAAAAAGTTATCCTGTTTCTGTGAGATCTCACTTCTTGCTTGGTGTCTGAATCACAGCCAGTACAATTTGTTGAAATTATTATTTCACAGAGCATTCATGTGCACGTGTATTTTATGCTCAGCCAGGTGAGCTCAAGGAGCTGGGTAGGGCTGAGAGCGCGCGCACACTTGCAAGTCTGCCAGTTCGTTTCCTCATGCTGGAAGCCTGGCACCCCTCAGTGCCTTCACTTAAAGCTCTTTAAACCTGGACTCTATCGTCCATCCTTAAAGGCAGGAGATAAAACACCCAGGAGTCTTTTTCTGCTTTACCAGTAACTTGGAGCTGGTGGGCTGGGGGCTCCTTGGCTGGAGTCACACATTGGCAATGGGCAGTATGGCAATTCTTTGCACTGCAGCTTTGCAGAAGGAGCGAGGCATTTGCAGACACACCGATCGCCCTCTTCTGCCTCCTTTCCAGCCCCCGCTACCCCTTGGTTGCCGCGACTTCCCCGAAGCACTGCAGAGAAAAACCGCAAGGCAGCGGCTGGAGAGGCCGGCTGGGAACGGCAGGGAACTGAGGCTGGCAGGCAGCACCCAGTGGGTTAAACCGGGAGAAAACCAAACCACGTTATCCCCACAGCTCTGAACCGAAGTGCTGAGCTGCGGGGGCTTCTCCTGAGAGCACACACCTTTCTGAGCACATACGTTTTTCAGGGAGTTTAAAGAAGTTCAGGAGCTAGGGCTGCTTTTGTACAGCCCAGCACACTGTTACCTGCTCACGGTATTTCTCTGCAGCGTAAGGATAACAGTCTGGGCAAAATATCTATTTTTTTTTTTTTTTGCTCAGAGTATGAGAAAAACTCAGCCCTTCTCCCTTATGTCCCCTCCCAGAATCTCCCAGGTATTTGTTCTGCGATACGTGCCGGGACGTACATCTGCAGCCTCCTTGGCCGGCTAGGGATGCGGCTCACAATGTGAGAACATCGGAAAAAAAAGTGTTCACAGCATAAAAAAAATCATCGATAGCACCTCATCATCAGCAAAAAAATAGCAATGTACATCTCTACCTAGTGCTTTGGAGCCTTAAAGACATTTGAGCTGTTACAGCCAGAAAACATTCCCCTCTGAAATATCCGCTGAAAAAAGGTAGTGAAAATGAGGTGTGATATCCAGTCTTACCCAGTGCGCTTTCAATTTATTCTACGCCTCATTGCTACTACCCACGTACCAATATACTAACGCTCAAGATGATAAATTGCAGGCAAATTAAGGACTGTAAAGAATGTGCAGTAAACAATAATGGAAGAACAGCTCGTGCAATTGTTATTGGGTCCTGTAACCTTTAAAATCTCCAAACCCTTACTGATGCAGAGGACCAAGATTAAGATGGCTTTTATTTAAACAAAAACTCCTGTAATGCAGTAAGTTCTCAGATAAACATGTATGTAGGTCAGTGGCTTCCCCGCCCTTTCCGAAAAGTGTGCCACTTACCCAAAATACGGGAATCTCTCTCTGGTAGAGCTGCTGCGTCTTTTGAGAGGATGTATAATTAGATCCGGCACCCAAGGTTATAGTACTTATTTTGCTCTAATGGCTTCTCTATATTTTTTGTATCAGGATTTTTCCCTCTTCAGTGTCACATAAGAGCAGCCTTCAATACAGAAATAGGTTTTCTGGTGCTTAAAGCAACATTTTTGTGCCCCAAATTTTGTTTGTGAAACTCATGAAATGCCAGAGACATCATGGCTGTGCACAGACCATGTTACACTGCTTTGGCAAAAGCAGACTTTCTCCTCTTAAACATGCAGGATAACTGCAGCGCCTTTACAAGACTTCAACTGGGCATTCAGAAAGAGAGTGTGTTTCATCTATTTTAGACCTTCTTCCAAAAATACTGATTTCTATGTTTTGTCTAACTTTTTACTACTTAATGCTTCCTGTTGCAACTTCAGCCCGCTATATTATGCAACCATGAAGGTCAAAATTGGGCCAGAAGATGCAAATTGTCTGAAGAGAATAGATTGATTAATGACAAAGCGAGGAAGAGCAATAATAAGCACGGACAGCTTAGCCATCCTGTAGCACCCTGTGGGAACTGCAACATTTACGTTTGTCTTGGCGTGACTGCAATCCTGCAGCGCTACCGGGCCCCTCAATCCAAGAAATTTCAACAAAAATAAAAGCAAAATGAGATGGCCCGGGGGGGCTTATGCGATTCTCCCTGTGCAACATCTGTTCCTTTTCTCCTCCCCACAGCTTCTGCTCCCAGCCCTGATGCAGACGCTGGGCGCTGCACACATCCGTTCTGCTCGCGGGTTTTAAATAAAGCCGGAGATCCCAACTTGAGTTGTTCAAAACGAGCACGATGCTCATCTGCATACGCACGTGGCTGAATTTTAAGCATCAGCCATTTGTGCAAGCGCTGCTGTTTTAAGGAGCTGGGTTTAAAATGCGAGTGCACAAGGCAGGGCTGAAGCCAAGCGGGCACGGTGGCAGGCAGCCGAAGGGTGACCTCCCAAAGGTGGGCACAAAAGAGACGGGAGCAGCCAGTGGCATTCCTCCAGCCAGTACCAGGGCGTAGAGCTGTGCCGTGGGGCAGGACCTGGCATTTCTCCTTGCTGAGCCCGCACCTCTTTTAGGCTCTCACACCCTCACTTAGGCATTTAAGGAGTGCAGGAGAGCGGCATAAGCATATAACCGAATGCACGGCCTCCAAATTAGTTTCATCGCTGCCTACGCACTCAGCAGTCACATTCACCACTTCAGAAACACGACCGCGGGAGTGAGCTTTTCTTGCCCCAAACAAGAGCAGAGAATTATAAATTAAATATCACCGCTATATTTAGAAAATAAGCTCTCTTTCCACTGGAGTTGTAATTATGGAAGTGTCATAACAACTTGAGCTTCCCGGGATAAATACGTATTATCTGCAGCAAAAACATTTAAACGTGGCACGTCCTCACCTACATCAACGGCTGTGTCAAAAGGGTGTAGGTCAAAAACCCCCATCCCATGACAATCTGGTGTAAGCAAGCATGCAGTGTCAGTCACAGCTCTCATCCCCTAACTCTCCTATTCCCAGCCCCAGAAAATCCAGAGGTTTGGGGCAGGGGCTGATTGTTTGCGGTATGAAAAGTCAAGACAAGTTTTGTCCGTCAGAGATGAGCAGAGGATGCCGGATGGCCTTTGATCTCAGAGGTTTACACTCAACCTTTTATTTTTCCTTCCTGGATATTTACATCCTGCTGGCTCAGAAAACTGAGCAAGATGCACACAGCGACCTCCTGAAGGCAGGCTCCGATCCTTCTCCTGGACGAGCACCTGTGCCGCATTTTTTCTTTAATCCTAAATCCGGGGAGAATCTTCTACAACGATAAATCTCCCATTTAGCTCTCCCGGCACCTCAGCTTTGCTAAACCACAATTCCATGCAAAATGTATCAGTATTTCTAAGACATTGGCTGAAAAAGAAAGGATTAGTATTCCAAATACACAGACAAAATTAATCCCGAAGAAATTAAACAGAATCTGAAATGTGGCAGCTGCAAAATGTAGAGCACCGATGATCTGAATCGCAATCTGCCTTACTTGAACTTCGCTACGACTGCTGAAAAGCAGAATGGTTGTGTGCCATTTCTAAAATGCATACCTGGATCTCACAGCACAGATTTAGGGCTCGGTTCTTCACCGAAATGAAAACTACTTGGAAAACAAGACATGTTTATATGTAAATAACCACCAAAGAGGCAGCAGCAGTCATTTCTAAGATTTTCAGGCTTTTCACTTGTCTTTTTATACTCCTGTAATCTTTCATTCCTTTTCATCAATGTGAAATCCATTGCTTAGCTGAAAGTGAGCACATTTTTATTTGGCCGTAAGAGGCATCGCACACACTCGGAAAGCAAGGCACCAACACAAGTGGGGAACCCCTTTTAGACGAGGACAAAACCTTCAATCCAGGCTCTGCATCCCCTGACAGGGCAGGAGGACGTGTGGCTGCCTGCTGGGAGCTCTCTGGCGATATTATCTAAATTGTGACCACGTTTAAATTACTTAGGTATTATTCTGATTGTGAATAACTTGCTAAACATCACCTGCAGAGATTTTTTATTTAATTTATCCGCCAGAATGCACTGAGACATACCCAAAGTAGGCATTGCCTCTATGCAACAGGTACATTGACTCAACAGAAAGACCACATCGCATGGAGAAAGGCAGGCATGCTCATGACAATGGCAGTTGTAAGCCTGTAATACTTTCCTGATCCATTCTTGTTAAGCAAGGGATTACAATCCATTCACATCGCTGAGTTCTCCCAGCCACTTAGGCTAGTACAGCCAATACATATTTATTGAATTTCTTCAAGCAAACCCAGCAAAGCCCTCCAAATTTAAGCCCAAAGCATTAAAATCAGCTTTAAGTTTACTTTGGGGCTCTTTTAGATGCATTTTTTATATCTGCTCATTGGTAACACGGTAATCTGGAATAATTATGAGGGTTTACTGGCAAACTCACGGAGCATTCTCAGAAATGTCCAAAAAGATCTGAAAATGTTCCATTTTGATGTTAACTTGGGAAGTGTTCTTTGAAAAAAATACAACTTCAAACACTCAGTGAAGTCTAGCACGTACCTCTAACGTACTTGTAAAGTGTCCTTGGAGCTTCAGTGTTCAAATGCAGCACAGGCAAAGATTACAGCAGTAATTAATGCAATTTCTTTCAGAACTGGTGCCAGAGCTTCTTCTCTGTCCCTCAACAACGAGGAACCACAATGGACTGCAAAAGGCACCACTGGATAGGGCTCGCTGTACTGGCTTTTGACAGAAAAGCAGGGCTTTTTATTTGCTTACATATTACTTGTGGAACACCCAAGGCAGGATCTCTGCAGCTGCACGACATCTACAAACTACGGATCATTTAGAGAAATCAGTGTATCAAACTTGCAAACATCAGATTCTCTAATTTCAGGTATTTATTGTCAGTACGTGTTTTAAGCAAGTGTTTACTTTGCAATTCAGCAACTTAATCCCTAGCTTCAATATCGCAATAGAGATAGGAATAGTCAAAGGAATAGGTTTGAACGATCCAAATGATGTACAGCCCATACTTGCCCTACCCGTATGTTCAGAAAGGACATCCCACTTTCTCAGGAAGGAAATGGCATATGGAGCTAATCTATTCAACTGTCAGCTTTTTTCCACGTATAAACAAACAGAGGAAAGCCATCGCAGTCTTCAAATGTTAATAACGGGAGGAAGAGGGTAGAGGTCAGCTCTTTATTGCAAACTTCAAGTTCTACCTTAGGAAAAACAGATGTAATGGACCAAAATGTATTTCCCCCAAATAACTTAATTCTAAAACTGCAGTTACAAACAAACAAACAAAAAACACCAACCAACCAACAAAAACTTAATGTGTCTTTTCCAATTAAAGATTACTTATTATCTTCTTGAATTCCTAGTTAACCTCGGGAACTGGTTTTATACGCTACGTAGAAGTAGTACTACTCAAGTTATGTAAAAGGCTAAAAATATTTCAGCAAGTTCCCTCCAGTTCTGAAGTTTCTACGAGAAAAGTAGTATTCCCATAGATAAAATCACAGCATGCAAACCTATAGTTTGAAAACAGTTCATATTCACTTCTAAAGCACGGTACCTCCATGCTTGGGCAAACTTCACCTTTCACCAGCTTTTGCTTCCTTTAAATATCTAAAAATGTATGGATTTATGCTTTTAACCCCAAACGCTCCGGTAGTTTAAAACATTAATATGGACAAATCCAAACTCCAGCCACCCGGAGCAGCAGTACTGCTACGCGGAGACCCACGGGTGTGTTTCCTACCCAAGGTAAAATACCGAAGTCTTATTTTACGATAGAGGTCGGGGTCACTGCGGGCCGGGCAGCGAGACCCGTGCCATGAGAACAACTAGCGAAGCTTGACAAGCTGGCCGGGCTTCTCGTGAGAAGGGGTAGGGGCGCTTTGAAATTTTCCATTTTGCATTTAGTGGCTAAGCAGAAGCGGAGTAAAATAGGTGTTATTAAAACGCCATATGTAATATCATATGGTATTTTCTTAAATAGTTCAGCTTCTTAGCTGAAGAGGACGTGAAATGATAATTCAATGCAAAACAGGCTCTGACTCAGTAGCACACTGCTTTGTAATTATCAATTTTACATTTTTTTCCACGGTTCTGTTCAAGACTTTTAATAATTCAGTAACTTCCAGATAAAATTTAATACTAATTCTGCAGGTTTTGCATATAAAGAACTGGAGTGAACTGATGCACTGAGGAGCAGCAGAGGAGCTCGCTATTAAGAAGACGTTTTGCAGTTAAGAAAATGACTGGATGCATGGAGATGTCCTCCAACAGCTTTTAATAAGAACAAAAAAAAAAAGGTAACTTAAGCTTCCCTTACAGAACTGAAGTGTTCTGGTGGTTGGTTTGTTTTTACACATATGTACAAACACTCAAATGGGGATACACACACAACTTGCACCTAATAACTTTGAGAGTGTAATTAATGCTGCATTTCTTCAACACTTTGGGTTTATTCCCCTTAATTTTTATTGAGCCAACAGTGCTGAACTACAAGTGCCTTCACAAAAGCACTAGAAAAATACCCATCACGGTTTGCTTTCAGCAATGAGAAACTTTGAAAGAAGAATGTGACAGCACTGCAGCCAGACACTAATAATACTTCTTGGCTGCAACAGAATTTGAGATCTCTCATTTTCCCAGAAGGGGCCCTTATTTTCCTGGGTTGCCATGGAGATTTTCCAGTATAGCTGCTCGGGACCTGCAGCTCCCTTTGGCCAGCCCATAACGTGAAGGCTCGCAAGGTGCAGCGATGGCGCCTGCCCATGGGACAGGAGCAAAGCCAGTGCCCCAGCTGGGACACCACAGCACACGGGCACCACAGTGCTGGAAGGCGACAGAGGAAACAATTCCTCTGCCTTGCAGCTGAGATTAATGAACAGAGGAGCATCCTCGTTAACCTCTACACAGATGAAACTAAAGCACGTCCATTTATTCCTTTGTTTTCCTACCTACATGAGAGGGGTTGCATCACTTGCTATTGCTCCTGGATACGCTGAAATACGTACTGCAGAACTTCTTCAATTTATTCCAGCAAAGTTGCAGGCTGCTGCATTTGTCTTTGCCTCTGAAACACAGGGCCTGGTGCTCTTGAAGCATGCTGCGGAAGAGGAGCAGACCGCAGTCTGATTTACTGCCAGGTTTATACGCTCTTAAATGGGAACGCGAGGCACAGGCAGCAAAGGGCAGGTTGCCCTGGGTGCCACCGCCGTGTCCACTCTGCTACGTGCCAAGGCCCTGGGATCGACTCACCGCCCCGAATGAGAGGTCTGTGGTTTCCTGAAGCGGCTGTTCCGGGGGGGAGGACTCTGCTCTCAGGGGGGGACAGCAGAGAATGATTCTGCAACAGCTTCCGACAGCGATTCCCCGCATGAAGGAAACCTTATTTCCCCATAAAGTCCCCTTCTGATGGCAAAATGCAGCTCAAGCAAATTTACATCCCCGGGCCATACTTTCTCAACAGACAGCATTTTATTAAAAGAGGGAAAATTACAGCAGTAACTTCTCCAATATTTTCTGATGCCAAACTTTTAAATTTCTAAGTATGGCATGTAAGTCAAAATAATTATAATAATAAAAATAAAAATAAATAATAAAAACAACAAAAAGCCCCCAACAAGCTGTGTTTTTCTCCCTTTCATAATAAAGAGAAGCTATATGACACCAGCAGAGTCATTTAGAGAATATCTAATGATTTAAATCTGATTATATATTCCTAATGAAGTGTGCTGCACGTGCAGATCCTTGCAGCAGCGTGTCCTTGCATCAATCTGTCACACGACAGCAGAGCAGGCTGTTAAAGCAAATACCCTTTGGATGCAAACATGACGGGGCTCAGCAGAGACTGAAAATAAAAACCAACAAAGAAACCTGCTTCGCTTCCCTTTGCTGCCTATACTTCAAAGAAAAAAAGATGTCAAATCGGTTTGGTTGAAGTCGGCTGAAAGTGTGTATTTAGGTTTTTTGGGGTGTGCTTTAGTACTGCAAATCCTGCGCCGGCAGCACAATGAGAAGGGTGACGATGCCCGGCTGGGGTCCTGCATAGAAGTGCCCGAGCCCTGCTGCACAAAACGGTGCTGGTCCTGGGGTGACCAGCCCAGCACGCCGTGGGGACAAAGTGACACGCATGTGCCACGTCCCCACTGCCACCCCTAGCGTCACTCCCCAGGGGAAGCCACCGGTGGAGAGACCAGGGAACACCTCTGTACTTGTACAGTGATTGGTTTTGTAATTACACTAACGATCCCAACTAAATAAGTAGTAACGCTGAAAAAGAAATTAAAACTAAATAAATTTGAAAACATACTTTTCCTACTTTTTCACACTTTTTGGTTTAGACCAACTGGAAGCACTTCAGTGACAGTGCACAAGGCACAGAAGACAGGAACTGACCATCTGCTGGAGGAAAATTCCCTTTCCACCCAAAAAAGAAACCTGCTGGTGCTACCTGCTGAGACAGACACACATCTGACCTTCCCAGTCACAGGGTATAGCATATGGCATCGGGGAAAAAAATACCAAAGGAATACTAAAGGAAAGGGACTCGCCAGCACGGAAACAAACCTGTGTAGGCACAGCACTTGGGCACGCAGAGCCCCCAGCATTCAGTTTGTCTGAAAATTAAGGTTCTCACCTGCGAGCGAGACTGACAGCAGACAGATGCTCAAACACCACCAATCCTGGCAGTCAAGTTCAAATTTTCTAATATCTGAAAAAAATTTTATTTTGTACACAGGCCGAGGCACAGTACGTGCCCCTATCAGCAGGCATCACACGCACATTATGGCTGGGTTTCTGGGGAAGACGGACACCGTACAAGATTATCCTTGTGAATCGCCATCTGGAAGGTAGGTAGTCCCTAGTCTCAGTACTTTCTGATCCCACAGCCTAAAAGCAAGCAGAAATGAAAGCTTTGGCTTAACCAGACCTGTAAGGAAAGCAACAGTAATAGTTGTATTTGTTTTTTCATGTAATACATCTTATTTTGCATCACTGGAGGAGGCTGGCCAGAGCTGCTGCAATGAGTGTGTTCTCAGGACCTGCACAAGCGTGCGGCCCGACAGTGCCGAAATTTCCCCCAGAAACACCAGTCAGCAGGGATGCATACACTGAGAGATGGAAACAACGTGGTCACTGCTTCTGGGGAGATGACGTTTTCGCCTGGACTGTTACTCTGAACCCGCAAACAAGCCTTCCAATTCCAAAGAAGCACCAAAAAGGGTCAAAGGGCCGCTAACACGACACATGTGAGCAGTCCAAGGCAACGCCAGAGGGAAAAGGCGGGTGGTGAGCGCAGCCCTCCCCTCGTCTCCACGCACGCTCTCAGCCACCGACGTCCTCCTCTGGGGGCTTCTCTAGGCTCACATCAACTCCACCTTCTCCAGCAACGCAGCAAGCTCTTGCCTGCAGTTAACAGCACTGCTCAAGGATTAGCAGAAGGGCTTTTAAGGAAGGAAGGAGCTAAGCAGGAGTTTTACAACCTTTGTAGGTGTTTTCACTCTCCAGTCCCACCCCCGTAATCCAATTGCTTCATTTACTGCGTTTAAGCCCACAGAAGAAGGCAGAACCACCTCACCGGTTTCAGTCTTTGAAGAGACTGGGTTAAAGCAGTCAGAAAAATGCATTTGCAACATATGTAAACAGGGGAATGAAAAACTTGCAGTGGATGGGAGCAGATGGATGCCAGCTGGTTTCTGAGACACAGCTATAGCTGCGCATAGCTACGTGGACTCAGGAAGGCACGCCGAAGGAAAAGTTCAGCACTGAACACAGGACAGCCCTGTTCCCTTCTGGAAGGCTTGTGGCTCCTCTGGGACCTTAACAGGTACGAACACATCACATCTCAGGCTTAAAGCCAGCGTTCAAGTGGTGGTGGGAGAAAAACGGCAGAATGTGCAAGAACTCCCCACTGCAGCGTTAGCAGCTGAGGCCAAAGGGCTGCACTTTGCCATTGCTTATTCATGAATAAAGTCCTCAGAAGGCCTTCTGAACTTTTTTTTTTTTTTTTTTTTTTTTTTTTTTTTAAGGGGGTTGGACTTCAAAACTTGGCAGCGCAGTGTTTAATTAGCAGATAATTCTGAGCAGTGCATTTGAAGCAACGCAGTCAGGTTGAAAGCACCGCTCAAGATGGAAGGAAGAGGAACTGGCAGAGGCCCAGTAACTGGGAAAATACAATGAGAAATAAATCAAAAGATGATGAGACGTCTTCTCCAAAGTAGAAGCAGAGGCTTGCAGGCAGGACGGCGAGTTGTCTTGGAATATCTGACCGCAGCATGAAGCCCTGACGCTCCCCAGCCCGGTCGCAGGCAGACCTCACTCCATGCACCCACGCTGGCCATTTGTGCCACGCGCTATTAATGCACAGTATTAATACACAGCCCCCTTCTGCTGCTGCTCGGCTATGGACGACGTCAGCTAGCACTAAGTGCACAAGCATATGCTAAGGGGAGGCGGCATCACCCAACAGAAACAGGCTGGCAAGAGGCACCGCCTGATGGAAAATCCATCCATTGATTTTCCTAGGGGTTGCCCGATCGTGCAGGAATCTTGCTGTCACCGCTCCTGCTGTCCACAAATGAACAGCCCAAATAATACCTGCTTTCCAGAGACAGCTGGTGTCAACAACAGCATGCATTTACTGTCCTTTATTCTCCAGAATAAACTGATATTTTATTATTGAATGTGTTTTAAAATCGCCACTGGAATTCCCGATGGCATTACCGTTGATAAATACACGAGTATTTGCAATCCCTGACAAGGCACTGGTGAGCATTCAGATCCTTATCAATTCTTTTCTAGAACTGATATTAAGAAGAACTGTTACACTCAAGCACATTTATTAACAGAAAGGGGAAAAAAACCTCTATCTGATTAATAGTACAATAACAGTAATAATATAGAAACGTGCTCTTGGGAAATATCACAAGCAAGTGCTTCTCAGAGTATTTCCAGCAGATTTCGTTATAGCTCACAAAAAACATGATTTGGTAGGGATTTTTAAAAACACTTAAAGGATTTTTAAAACACTTATTTCTCTTCCTTACTCTGTATGTTGGATTTTGCATAAAGGAATGTTTTTCTTTATGGAAAAGGATTTAAAAAAAAAGTCACTGTTTGCCCACCAAACCTGAACAGCTTTCTTTAAAAGACAACACGCAGAAAATACAGACAAGGGTCTGATTTGGAGCCCTCTCGGAGTGAAATGCATAACCAGCTGTAGATTTGACCATTGTGTTTAGAGATGCCGGGCTATTTCATCCAAAAATATTTTTGGTGGAAAATGCCCACTGGTCAAATCTGGGTTGTTACCATGGGAATAGCTTTTTGGACCAAAACTGTATCCTGGACCCACGATCAAAGAGAATTATATTTCTATTTTGGAAATGAAGAAGTATGTTAATTTAAAAAAAGAACCCGGCATTTGTACAGGACACTCCGTTCCCAGTCTGCAAGCTTTATTTGCACGAGCACGGGAGCAGACAACAGCAAGAGCAGCGCCTGCAACCCAACACGGGGGAACGGGCTGGTGGGCACCACGCTGCCCTCGCTCCCCTTGGCTCCGAGCAGCACCCACCGAAATAACTGGGTAGCGAAGTTCCTCCCATTGCAAGACCCATTGCTTCCTAAAGTGCAAAATTCTTATTATTTTTAACAAAAAAAATCTTTTTTTTCTGCCCCAATGTTTATTATTGCATCCTCTGAAGTAATAAAGCTGGCAAGAGCTGCATGCCTGCCTGAGCCATCTGCTGCTGCCGAACCTGTCCTCCAGTTACTCGCTTACACCGCCTTTACTTCACTTCTTTCACATGGCACATTGAGGGCACAACAAAATAGGTTTGGGGTGAGAAGGAAGGACGGATGAGAAGCATGTCACACCACAGGGGCACCTCAGCAGCCACCCCTGGGGGGCTGTGGAGGTGCTGGGGTCCCTGCTCCAAGCCAGGCACCTGCACGGCTGCCCCCCGGGCAGGCATTGCATGGCACAGGAATAATTTGTTACTCCATATCCCCCCCACACCCTTCCTTTTGCTTCCCTGCAGAACAAACAGTACTTGCACACAGCCACCGCAGCCCTCAGGGCCCATTTCAGAAGATGCTTTTGCTTTTAATATGAAGAAGAACGTGAAGCTTTCGCTGAAAGTCTGATTTTATAGGTATCAAGCCAGGTTTTTATGGATCAGAATAGTGCACTCCCATTACTTCTTCTGACATAAAGAAAAAAAAAAGACTGCCAGTATGACACAGCTAATTAAACAGCAGCTTTTTAATAAGACAACTATAAAACTTGAAGACGAGCCGAGATTCCCTTAGGCTACAGCACCAAAAACACTTAATTTCAGTTTGTCAGATACAGAAAGCCTCCAAAGTTACTTAAATGACACTTCTAGCTTCAGAGAATACGAAACACAGCGGTCAACCTTCCTTCCTTTTGACAACCCATTCTGAAGAAACAGGTTTAAAAAAGCATCTCGGAAATCTTCAGTGTGAAAGCAGTGTAATATACACGTGCACAGGCACTACATGCCCAGATGCGCGCTCCTCCAGTCCATCACCTTGCAGCATTTGGGCAAATTTACCCTGACACGTCAGGACAGGAGGCACACACCATCTCCTGTATCTCCCTTCTGTAGTCCTGGACAGTGCACACATCTTCAAACATAGACACATTTGCTAAATTACATTATACAGACCAATTCTTTCTATTTTCCTTTCATTTACCTGTTTTGCAGTCAATGCAGAGCTGCATGAGACCCAGCGCCGCTGCCCCAGGGGATCCATCTTTTCAGATCACCTGAATGCTGCTGCCTGTCAAACTTCCTTCACAATACTTCAGCCAAAGAAAGGTTGAGATTATTTATAGACTAAATTCAGCGTGCTTGTATAGTCCCTCCCTGGCGATGGAAACCTTGATTTCTGAATATTTTGCTTGCGGCTTTAGCATGTGATAACTGCTCATGGATGGATTCAGTGGAATAACCCACGACGCTCTGGCCATGCTAAAACATTAAAATTTTCCTCCTGTGACTGGAAAAGGAGACTTTCGGGCTGATGGATGACTGGCTGAAGCCACAACAAACTCAAATCCTCTCTTTTTCCAGCCAAGCAGCCTACTGAGAGCCTGGCCACAGTGCACGTATTTCCACGCTGGGAAACAATGAAGGAAATCTACCTGTGATACAGGTACATGAAAAAAAGCCAGCAGTCCTCAGCCTCATCCACCAATCTTTGGGAAAAATAAGCCAGGTTTTTTATCTCCAAGTCAGAGTGTTTTAACCACTATTCCATTTTCAGCGTCCCAAAAACTGTCACTCACCAACCTCGGCGGGCCCGCAGGGATGTCTTGACTTCCCCACAGGTGGCCTTTACGGCCACGCAGACCTGCTACACCTCTGCATACCGTTCCCCCTAAGATGGAGATGCTGGCTTGTCCCTATTTCACACACCTTAAACAGCAAATAAATGGAGCTGTACACACAGCACACTGCAGTGATGGAGAGGAATGGAATGAGGCTACGTTTGCAAGCAGCTCTGCACTGTGTCTGAAGCAGATCCCTTCCTTTTCCATCACATCAGACGTTAGCGACAGAAACCTGCCCTGTGGCACGCATATTTTGTGCCTACGATCTTATTTTCCAGCTGAAGTCATTAATGTACAATTTAGTGCAAGTTAGCTGTCTCATAAAACATATCTTAGCCTTATCACAAGTAGCTCCAGAGCAATTCTCAAAAGAAATCATACACTGAATTCTTCTCCCTTTATACTTAAATGCACCACATACATTTCCTGAAAGGCCGCCAAAGAACCATAGTCATATTACTGGGGAAAAAAGAGACAGGGAAAAAATAATGGGATTGTAATTCATTTCTAGGCTCCAACTGATTTTGCACCCCTTTCACTATCTGAATTTTTTCTCTGTGTCATAGGACTAAGCTATATAAAGATTAAAATTAAAATAAAAAAGACAAATGAGATCGCTGGATAGCACAAAGCCACAACGCTAATTATCAACAGAAGTGATGGTAACTAAGCTTAGGTTAATTTCTGAATATTTCACCTACCCGTCTTGTCCTCTCTACTCTGCAGAAAAATACATGAACAACCAAACCCTGTAACATACACAATCAAAACACACTGGCTTGCCAGAAACCTTTTGTCCACGGGTCAAGTAGGTCAGCTCTAAAGGAAAGAGAAAGCATACTTGTGGGAGGAGAGCAAATAAAGTTATAAACATCCCATGAAACTGAACTCCACCATGTCTGAAGAAAAGGGTTCCAGCCATCACCTAAACTGCCATGAAAGCTTTAAAACTGTGGAAAAAGTTCAAGAAACAGCAAACAAAACTCCTCACTTTTCTGGACCTCACGGTCATCCCTTGTCTGCTCGGGTCAGTGAAAGAAAATGCACCCGTACAGCTACAGTAAGAAATGAAGACAGAAAGCTACCTTACAAGAAGTGGAATGAAGTATCAGGAATTATTACAGGTCAAAGTACAACAGGCAGTGAAATGCTATTTCCTGGTCAGGTCAATCTCTCAAACCCCTTCAGATCAGCCCAGAAGTTTTGCTGCCCATAACGGATTCAACAGGGAAATGAGTGACACAGTTATGAACACAGCAGGGTTGAAGGAAAGAGAAAAAACACTTTTGACAAAGCTACACAAAATCCCCAAGATATGCCACAAAACTCCAGTTTTATGGAAAACCTTTAGAGTTTTCATTGATTGACATCCTATAAACTTTTTTCTCTCTCTCACACAAAGGCACAAACAGAGCTTTGATTCTTCCAGGGAACCAACTAAAGGCACTAACTAAAAATAAACAGATCAGCTTAAGCATCTCCTTTAAAAAAAATATTCTTATTTCACAGCATGCTAATTAATATAACAGAACCAATATTTTCATATCAAGATTAAGAACAGTTCATTTTCAGCATTTTTCTCAACAGCAGATCAATTTAAGATGCAATTACCACCAATGCAATTATCTGGCAATTTGCTCACTAAATGACTTTCAAATATGTGTTACTGAGATAAGGCAATGCCTTCCTTAAAGTGACTTTGAGCTGGTGAAAGAAGAACCTGCAGGGAATATTTTCTAAATGATGTACATCTTCAATAATAAAACAAAACTCTTGCTTCAGGAGTAACATATAGGCACACAAACAAAATGTACAGCTTTGTGGAATAAAGAGGAGGGGATCACAGGGAATAATATTGTGATACAAAATGCATCTAAAGGATTTTCCTCAAAAACCATAAAACTGAATTCAAAATATTGACATCACCATATGTCTAACCACATGATGCAGGTGACAAACCACTAGGAGGTGAATCACTTATTTCTGCCCTTTACTTTTTCTGCTCTAACTACTTACTGTTTTTTCACAACAGTCTTTCTCAAGGAGCTGCACTAGCATCTCGACAACACAAATGAAAGAAAAGCCATTTTTCAATGACCTGGAAAAAGGACAGACAGGGAGGTGACAAAATCTGCAGATTTAAAGTTACTTGGTCTGGTCAAACTTTACATTTCCAGTTAGAAAGATATGACACAACCCAATTATGCTCTATGTAAGCTAGTAAAACATGGGAAAATGCTTCCTGTGCACCCTGCTGGTCATCTCTGAACTCACCAGACGGCAAAGATCTCAAGAAAATCTCACTGCCCCTGAAAAGGGTCGAAGAGAATTCAAACCTCAGGAGAAAGCCTGGAAGAACTGGAGCTTTGAGCAGCTTCTGCACCTCTCCAAAGCAGAAGCCTTTGGCTCAGCTCTGGGGACCAAATCACAGCACCTGGGGACACCCATCACTGATGGCCTGCCTGAAACCAGAACAATTCTGGCAAATTACCCGTGCAAGCAAGCATGAGTGCCCCAGGCAGCTGCTGCCCCATGCTGCCTAGACTGGAGAGGGATTTCCCACTGAAACACAGAGGTTCGGTGCTCTGTTAAATGGTGTACCACAACCAAGGGGGTCACGTGCCTTGGCTCCTGACCACCGACTCTGCCTCCTCACCTAGCAGCACTGCCAACGAAGCACGTCTCTGCACAAAAGAGGCCAAAGAAGCTCCTCTAGTGGCTCGCTCATCATTAGCTTTTCTCAACCAGCACAATTCCCCCAGCAGAATATAATACCGAGCTTATCTGCGTATCTGTGCAGCTTCCCAACCTTCTCCTTTCACTAATACCTAAATCCAAACAAATTCTGTGTTAATACTTGAGGCTTGCAGAGGTTCCTCCTTCTGTTCTGCAGAGAGAAACCCTTCCCTGCTTCAGCTGAAAGACTGAAGAAAATCATTAACAATCCATGACTTTTAACAGTCTGTGACTTTTAATCAGTGCATGCTTATTCAGATATGCAAAACACATTTCTAAAACCACAAAAGCAGACATACCGTAAGACTAACTGCACCAGCTTGACCAAAACTGACTACTTACTTTTCAAGACAAAATTCAAAACAGACCAAAACTTTGCATTAGCCGTTGACAAATGTATCTCACTTCCTTTACAAATTGTTCCTGGTTTAGTGAGGTAGGAATAGCTCTATTTTTAATATAAATACTACCAAGATGGGACGGCTCAGGAAGATGAGCTCTTTCTAAAGGACAGGAGGTGGTGACTGCCCAGTATTCAAACACATTATTTTCTGATCCCCTGAAATAAGGATTTACTTTAGTTTCTTTAAGAATTGTGAACTATGGACTCTGACGATGTTTTTACCAACGGTTTTACTTCAGGAAATCAAGTATACTGATCAGATTTACATTAAAGGAAAACAACTCTTTCCAGGTGTAAATAAAGCTCCCGCTTTGCTTTACAGTCTGCTAGAGGCACTAATATTTTGAGCATTACTTACACGTAAAATTTTGCTTTTTGCTGAATCAACAGAATAGGTTTTGATTTTTCGTAGTACGGCAGCTCACTTGGCTAAAAATAGAAGCATAACAGTACAGCCACTTTATGAAAATTAATTTAAAGTATAATTCAATGTGCAACTACAGACAGAGGATGTTTTAAAGCTATGCATTCCCACAGAACAGCACGAACATCTGCAGTGATCAGCTATGCTGTTCTGTCAGTACAAACTCTCAACATATACAATAAAGATTTTCGTAGATTGGTCATCATAATAATGAACATGTTAATCAAATTGATAATAAAAGCTTGCAGGATCTCCTGTTTTGTAATATCATTGTATGCACCTGAGTGCAGCTGGAGTTGCACATAGATGTGAATTCCCTCTAATAAGACATTCAGAGGATTAATTTTTTTTTCTTTTTTCCTTATTTCACAGCTACGAAGGATTTTAGCTTCAGTGCTGGGTGAGAAAGGATAGCTTTGGCTGAGAAGGCCCTTTGGGCAAGGCTGAGCTCCGGGCCGGTGGGATGGGTGCCCATGCTGCTGGCTCTCTGAGCAGGGGTGCTGCAGCTTCACTGGGCCCCTTCTCCAGCACTGTTCAACACTCCCACGACGAAATTTTTGTCCAACCATACAACCAGTTCCAACTTTTCTTGCTGCAACTTGCACCCACTGCCTCCTGTCCCCGAGCTGGGCAGTTCAGGGAAGAGCCTGACTTGGTCTTCTCCACTGCTGCCTTCAGGTAGCTGAAGATTGCACTGCAGGCCTACCAAGTGGCCATCTCCCCCTGAGGCCTCACAGCCTTGCACTGGGCTTTGGCCAACAGCAGGAGGCTCCCCATGCTTTCCCCGTTCCCTGCAGGGCAGCCCTGAACCCGGGCCGCCTGCCAGCCCGCTGAGCGTGCACTTCATCCCACCATGCTGGTCACCGACAGAGATGTTACACGTGAATACATGGCTGAATATCATCCAGCAGAAAATGATGTATAAA